>NC_134359.1:26222189-26464689 GCF_048569485.1 Anomaloglossus baeobatrachus
TGAGTGATAACACCTCTATACACAGTAGATAACACAGGATCCACTATTCACAATGTGTGATGTCACAGCTCACCTCCTCTTACTCCTGTATAATGACTGATAACACCTTTTATATAGTAGATAACACAGGAGTCACCATTTACAATATGTGATGTCACAGCTCACCTCCTCCTCCTCCTGTACAATGACTGATAACACCTCTGTATACAGTAGATAACAGAGGATCCTCCATTCACAATATATGATGTCCCAGCTCACCTTCTCCCTCTAATGTAAAATGACCTTAACACAGTTTAGAGCATGATCAGATAAGGATTCCATTAAAACAAATAGGGTGTGATCCAGTCTATTGCTGAGAATGTCCATGTGAAGACCAAAAAGTAATAGCCTAATATTAGACCTAGTAGCCATTATGAAAATTGATTTTTCTTTCCGGAAACAGCAGCGCTTTTATCTATGTTCTGTGTTTATTGATGCAAATCAGACTCATTTAGTTCAATGCACTGCCCGAAATAACCGCGAACTCTATATAATAATTATGAATACGACTGTTTCTGGAAAAGGCAAAACTATTTTATTATTGACTTCATTGATTACTCCATCCTCTGGATAAGAGCGCTCCGCTCCTCCTGAGTGTGCACACAGTAGTGTACGGACCCATAGACTTTCCATCAATCCTGCACCACTGTACTTACATCTATGTATTAGCTGAGCCCTTCATCCCCATTGTTTGATCACGCTCATATATAAGCTGAGCCCTTCATCCCTATGGTTTGAGCACGCTCATGTATTAGCTGAGCCCTTCATCCCTATGGTTAGAGCACGCTCATGTATTAGCTGAGCCCTTCATCCCTATGGTTTGAGCACGCTCATGTATTAGCTGAGCCTTTCATCCCTATGGTTAGAGTACACTCATGTATAAGCTGAGCCCTTCATCCCTATGGTTAGAGTACGCTCATGTATTAGCTGAGCCCTTCATCCCTATGGTTTGAGCACACTCATGTATTAGCTGAGCCCTTCATCCCTATGGTTTTAGCATGTTCATGTATTAGCTGAGCCCTTCATCCCTATGGTTTGAGCACACTCATGTATTAGCTGAGCCCTTCATCCCTGTGGTTTGAGCACACTCATGTATTAGCTGAGCCCTTCATCCCTATGGTTTGAGCACGCTCATGTATTAGCTGAGCCCTTCATCCCTATGGTTTGAGCACACTCATGTATTAGCTGAGCCCTTCATCCCTATGGTTTGAGCACACTCATGTATTAGCTGAGCCCTTCATCCCTATGGTTTGAGCACACTCATGTATTAGCTGAGCCCTTCATCCCTGTGGTTTGAGCACACTCATGTATTAGCTGAGCCCTTCATCCCTATGGTTAGAGCACGCTCATGTATTAGCTGAGCCCTTCATCCCTGTGGTTTGAGCACGCTCATGTATTAGCTGAGCCCTTCATCCCTATGGTTAGAGCATGCTCATGTATTAGCTGAGCCCTTCATCCCTATGGTTAGAGCATGCTCATGTATTAGCTGAGACCTTCATCCCTAAGGTTTGAGCACGCTCATGTATTAGCTGAGCCCTTCATCCCTATGGTTAGAGCATGCTCATGTATTAGCTGAGCCCTTCATCCCTATGGTTTGAGCACACTCATGTATTAGCTGAGCCCTTCATCCCTATGGTTAGAGCATGCTCATGTATTAGCTGAGACCTTCATCCCTAAGGTTTGAGCATGCTCATGTATTAGCTGAGCCCTTCATCCCTATGGTTAGAGCATGCTCATGTATTAGCTGAGCCCTTCATCCCTACGATTTTAGCACACTCATGTATTACCTGAGCCCTTCATCCCTATGGTTTGAGCACGCTCATGTATTAGCTGAGCCCTTCATCCCTATGGTTTGAGCACACTCATGTATTAGCTGAGCCCTTCATCCCTATGGTTTGAGCATGCTCATGTATTAGCTGAGCCCTTCATCCCTATGGTTTGAGCACGCTCATGTATTAGCTGAGCCCTTCATCCCTATGGTTTGAGCACACTCATGTATTAGCTGAGCCCTTCATCCCTATGGTTTGAGCATGCTCATGTATTAGCTGAGCCCTTCATCCCTGTGGTTTGAGCACGCTCATGTATTAGCTGAGCCCTTCATCCCTATGGTTTGAGCATGCCCATGTATTAGCTGAACCCTTCATCCCCATGGTTTGAGCACGCTCATGTATTAGCTGAGCCCTTCATCCCTATGGTTTGAGCACGCTCATGTATTAGCTGAGCCCTTCATCCCTGTGGTTTGCGCACACTCATGTATTAGCTGAGCCCTTCATCCCTATGGTTTGAGCACACTCATGTATTAGCTGAGCCCTTCATCCCTATGGTTTGAGCACGCTCATGTATTAGCTGAGCCCTTCATCCCTATGGTTTGAGCACACTCATGTATTAGCTGAGCCCTTCATCCCTATGGTTTGAGCACGCTCATGTATTAGCTGAGCCCTTCATCCCTATGGTTTGAGCACGCTCATGTATTAGCTTAGCCCTTCATCCCTATGGTTTGAGCACGCTCATGTATTAACTGAGCCCTTCATCTCTGTGGTTTGAGCACGCTCATGTATTAGCTGAGCCCTTCATCCCTGTGGTTTGAGCACGCTCATGTATTAGCTGAGCTCTTCATCCCTATGGTTTGAGCACGCTCATGTATTAGCTGAGCCCTTCATCCCTATGGTTTGAGCATGCTCATGTATTAGCTGAGCCCTTCATCCCTATGGTTTGAGCACGCTCATGTATTAGCTGAGCCCTTCATCCCTATGGTTTGAGCACACTCATGTATTAGCTGAGCCCTTCATCCCTATGGTTTGAGCATGCCCATGTATTAGCTGAGCCCTTCATCCCTATGGTTTGAGCACACTCATGTATTAGCTGAGCCCTTCATCCCTATGGTTTGAGCACGCTCATGTATTAGCTGAGCCCTTCATCCCCATGGTTTGAGCACACTCATGTATTAGCTGAGCCCTTCATCCCTATGGTTTGAGCACGCTCATGTATTAGCTGAGCCCTTCATCCCTATGGTTTGAGCACGCTCATGTATTAGCTGAGCCCTTCATCCCTATGGTTTGAGCACGCTCATGTATTAGCTGAGCCCTTCATCCCTATGGTTTGAGCACGCCCATGTATTAGCTGAGCCCTTCATCCCTATGGTTTGAGCACGCTCATGTATTAGCTGAGCCCTTCATCCCTATGGTTTGAGCACGCTCATGTATTAGCTGAGCCCTTCATCCCTATGGTTTGAGCACACTCATGTATTAGCTGAGCCCTTCATCCCTATGGTTTGAGCACGCTCATGTATTAGCTGAGCCCTTCATCCCTATGGTTTGAGCACACTCATGTATTAGTTGAGCCCTTCATCCCTATGGTTTGAGCACGCTCATGTATTAGCTGAGCCCTTCATCCCTATGGTTTGAGCACGCTCATGTATTAGCTGAGCCCTTCATCCCTATGGTTTGAGCACGCTCATAAATTAGCTGAGCCCTTCATCCCTATGGTTTGAGCACGCTCATGTATTAGCTGAGCCCTTCATCCCCATTGTTTGAGCACGCTCATGTATTAGCTGAGCCCTTCATCCCAATGGTTTGAGCACGCTCATGTATTAGCTGAGCCCTTCATCCCTATGGTTTGAGCACACTCATGTATTAGCTGAGCCCTTCATCCCTATTGTTTGAGCACACTCATGTATTAATTAGCTGAGCCCTTCATCCCTATGGTTTGAGCACGCTCATGTATTAGCTGAGCCCTCCATCCCTATGGTTTGAGCACGCTCATGTATTATCTGAGCCCTTCATCCCTATGGTTTGAGCACACTCATGTATTAGCTGAGCCCTTCATCCCTATGGTTTGAGCATGCTCATGTATTAGCTGAGCCCTTCATCCCTGTGGTTTGAGCACGCTCATGTATTAGCTGAGCCCTTCATCCCTATGGTTTGAGCATGCCCATGTATTAGCTGAACCCTTCATCCCCATGGTTTGAGCACGCTCATGTATTAGCTGAGCCCTTCATCCCTATGGTTTGAGCACGCTCATGTATTAGCTGAGCCCTTCATCCCTGTGGTTTGCGCACACTCATGTATTAGCTGAGCCCTTCATCCCTATGGTTTGAGCACACTCATGTATTAGCTGAGCCCTTCATCCCTATGGTTTGAGCACGCTCATGTATTAGCTGAGCCCTTCATCCCTATGGTTTGAGCACACTCATGTATTAGCTGAGCCCTTCATCCCTATGGTTTGAGCACGCTCATGTATTAGCTGAGCCCTTCATCCCTATGGTTTGAGCACGCTCATGTATTAGCTTAGCCCTTCATCCCTATGGTTTGAGCACGCTCATGTATTAACTGAGCCCTTCATCTCTGTGGTTTGAGCACGCTCATGTATTAGCTGAGCCCTTCATCCCTGTGGTTTGAGCACGCTCATGTATTAGCTGAGCTCTTCATCCCTATGGTTTGAGCACGCTCATGTATTAGCTGAGCCCTTCATCCTTATGGTTTGAGCACGCTCATGTATTAGCTGAGCCCTTCATCCCTATGGTTTGAGCACACTCATGTATTAGCTGAGCCCTTCATCCCTATGGTTTGAGCATGCTCATGTATTAGCTGAGCTCTTCATCCCTATGGTTTGAGCACGCTCATGTATTAGCTGAGCCCTTCATCCTTATGGTTTGAGCACGCTCATGTATTAGCTGAGCCCTTCATCCCTATGGTTTGAGCACACTCATGTATTAGCTGAGCCCTTCATCCCTATGGTTTGAGCATGCTCATGTATTAGCTGAGCCCTTCATCCCTATGGTTTGAGCATGCTCATGTATTAGCTGAGCCCTTCATCCCTATGGTTTGAGCACGCTCATGTATTAGCTGAGCCCTTCATCCCTATGGTTTGAGCACACTCATGTATTAGCTGAGCCCTTCATCCCTATGGTTTGAGCATGCCCATGTATTAGCTGAGCCCTTCATCCCTATGGTTTGAGCACACTCATGTATTAGCTGAGCCCTTCATCCCTATGGTTTGAGCACGCTCATGTATTAGCTGAGCCCTTCATCCCCATGGTTTGAGCACACTCATGTATTAGCTGAGCCCTTCATCCCTATGGTTTGAGCACGCTCATGTATTAGCTGAGCCCTTCATCCCTATGGTTTGAGCACGCTCATGTATTAGCTGAGCCCTTCATCCCTATGGTTTGAGCACGCTCATGTATTAGCTGAGCCCTTCATCCCTATGGTTTGAGCACGCCCATGTATTAGCTGAGCCCTTCATCCCTATGGTTTGAGCACGCTCATGTATTAGCTGAGCCCTTCATCCCTATGGTTTGAGCACGCTCATGTATTAGCTGAGCCCTTCATCCCTATGGTTTGAGCACACTCATGTATTAGCTGAGCCCTTCATCCCTATGGTTTGAGCACGCTCATGTATTAGCTGAGCCCTTCATCCCTATGGTTTGAGCACACTCATGTATTAGTTGAGCCCTTCATCCCTATGGTTTGAGCACGCTCATGTATTAGCTGAGCCCTTCATCCCTATGGTTTGAGCACGCTCATGTATTAGCTGAGCCCTTCATCCCTATGGTTTGAGCACGCTCATAAATTAGCTGAGCCCTTCATCCCTATGGTTTGAGCACGCTCATGTATTAGCTGAGCCCTTCATCCCCATTGTTTGAGCACGCTCATGTATTAGCTGAGCCCTTCATCCCAATGGTTTGAGCACGCTCATGTATTAGCTGAGCCCTTCATCCCTATGGTTTGAGCACACTCATGTATTAGCTGAGCCCTTCATCCCTATTGTTTGAGCACACTCATGTATTAATTAGCTGAGCCCTTCATCCCTATGGTTTGAGCACGCTCATGTATTAGCTGAGCCCTCCATCCCTATGGTTTGAGCACGCTCATGTATTAGCTGAGCCCTTCATCCCTATGGTTTGAGCACGCTCATGTATTAGCTGAGCCCTTCATCCCTATGGTTAGAGCACGCTCATGTATTAGCTGAGCCCTTCATCCCTATGGTTAGAGCATGCTCATGTATTAGCTGAGCCCTTCATCCCTATGGTTAGAGCACGCTCATGTATTAGCTGAGCCCTTCATCCCTATGGTTTGAGCTCGCTCATGTGTTAGCTGAGCCCTTCATCCCTATGGTTTGAGCACACTCATGTATTAGCTGAGCCCTTCATCCCTATGGTTTGAGCACGCTCATGTATTAGCTGAGCCCTTCATCCCTATGGTTTGAGCACACTCATGTATTAGCTGAGCCCTTCATCCCTATGGTTTGAGCACGCTCATGTATTAGCTGAGCCCTTCATCCCTATGGTTTGAGCACGCTCATGTATTAGCTTAGCCCTTCATCCCTATGGTTTGAGCACGCTCATGTATTAACTGAGCCCTTCATCTCTGTGGTTTGAGCACGCTCATGTATTAGCTGAGCCCTTCATCCCTGTGGTTTGAGCACGCTCATGTATTAGCTGAGCTCTTCATCCCTATGGTTTGAGCACGCTCATGTATTAGCTGAGCCCTTCATCCCTATGGTTTGAGCATGCTCATGTATTAGCTGAGCCCTTCATCCCTATGGTTTGAGCACGCTCATGTATTAGCTGAGCCCTTCATCCCTATGGTTTGAGCACACTCATGTATTAGCTGAGCCCTTCATCCCTATGGTTTGAGCATGCCCATGTATTAGCTGAGCCCTTCATCCCTATGGTTTGAGCACACTCATGTATTAGCTGAGCCCTTCATCCCTATGGTTTGAGCACGCTCATGTATTAGCTGAGCCCTTCATCCCCATGGTTTGAGCACACTCATGTATTAGCTGAGCCCTTCATCCCTATGGTTTGAGCACGCTCATGTATTAGCTGAGCCCTTCATCCCTATGGTTTGAGCACGCTCATGTATTAGCTGAGCCCTTCATCCCTATGGTTTGAGCACGCTCATGTATTAGCTGAGCCCTTCATCCCTATGGTTTGAGCACGCCCATGTATTAGCTGAGCCCTTCATCCCTATGGTTTGAGCACGCTCATGTATTAGCTGAGCCCTTCATCCCTATGGTTTGAGCACGCTCATGTATTAGCTGAGCCCTTCATCCCTATGGTTTGAGCACACTCATGTATTAGCTGAGCCCTTCATCCCTATGGTTTGAGCACGCTCATGTATTAGCTGAGCCCTTCATCCCTATGGTTTGAGCACACTCATGTATTAGTTGAGCCCTTCATCCCTATGGTTTGAGCACGCTCATGTATTAGCTGAGCCCTTCATCCCTATGGTTTGAGCACGCTCATGTATTAGCTGAGCCCTTCATCCCTATGGTTTGAGCACGCTCATAAATTAGCTGAGCCCTTCATCCCTATGGTTTGAGCACGCTCATGTATTAGCTGAGCCCTTCATCCCCATTGTTTGAGCACGCTCATGTATTAGCTGAGCCCTTCATCCCAATGGTTTGAGCACGCTCATGTATTAGCTGAGCCCTTCATCCCTATGGTTTGAGCACACTCATGTATTAGCTGAGCCCTTCATCCCTATTGTTTGAGCACACTCATGTATTAATTAGCTGAGCCCTTCATCCCTATGGTTTGAGCACGCTCATGTATTAGCTGAGCCCTCCATCCCTATGGTTTGAGCACGCTCATGTATTATCTGAGCCCTTCATCCCTATGGTTTGAGCACACTCATGTATTAGCTGAGCCCTTCATCCCTATGGTTTGAGCATGCTCATGTATTAGCTGAGCCCTTCATCCCTGTGGTTTGAGCACGCTCATGTATTAGCTGAGCCCTTCATCCCTATGGTTTGAGCATGCCCATGTATTAGCTGAACCCTTCATCCCCATGGTTTGAGCACGCTCATGTATTAGCTGAGCCCTTCATCCCTATGGTTTGAGCACGCTCATGTATTAGCTGAGCCCTTCATCCCTGTGGTTTGCGCACACTCATGTATTAGCTGAGCCCTTCATCCCTATGGTTTGAGCACACTCATGTATTAGCTGAGCCCTTCATCCCTATGGTTTGAGCACGCTCATGTATTAGCTGAGCCCTTCATCCCTATGGTTTGAGCACACTCATGTATTAGCTGAGCCCTTCATCCCTATGGTTTGAGCACGCTCATGTATTAGCTGAGCCCTTCATCCCTATGGTTTGAGCACGCTCATGTATTAGCTTAGCCCTTCATCCCTATGGTTTGAGCACGCTCATGTATTAACTGAGCCCTTCATCTCTGTGGTTTGAGCACGCTCATGTATTAGCTGAGCCCTTCATCCCTGTGGTTTGAGCACGCTCATGTATTAGCTGAGCTCTTCATCCCTATGGTTTGAGCACGCTCATGTATTAGCTGAGCCCTTCATCCTTATGGTTTGAGCACGCTCATGTATTAGCTGAGCCCTTCATCCCTATGGTTTGAGCATGCTCATGTATTAGCTGAGCCCTTCATCCCTATGGTTTGAGCATGCTCATGTATTAGCTGAGCCCTTCATCCCTATGGTTTGAGCACGCTCATGTATTAGCTGAGCCCTTCATCCCTATGGTTTGAGCACACTCATGTATTAGCTGAGCCCTTCATCCCTATGGTTTGAGCATGCCCATGTATTAGCTGAGCCCTTCATCCCTATGGTTTGAGCACACTCATGTATTAGCTGAGCCCTTCATCCCTATGGTTTGAGCACGCTCATGTATTAGCTGAGCCCTTCATCCCCATGGTTTGAGCACACTCATGTATTAGCTGAGCCCTTCATCCCTATGGTTTGAGCACGCTCATGTATTAGCTGAGCCCTTCATCCCTATGGTTTGAGCACGCTCATGTATTAGCTGAGCCCTTCATCCCTATGGTTTGAGCACGCTCATGTATTAGCTGAGCCCTTCATCCCTATGGTTTGAGCACGCCCATGTATTAGCTGAGCCCTTCATCCCTATGGTTTGAGCACGCTCATGTATTAGCTGAGCCCTTCATCCCTATGGTTTGAGCACGCTCATGTATTAGCTGAGCCCTTCATCCCTATGGTTTGAGCACACTCATGTATTAGCTGAGCCCTTCATCCCTATGGTTTGAGCACGCTCATGTATTAGCTGAGCCCTTCATCCCTATGGTTTGAGCACACTCATGTATTAGTTGAGCCCTTCATCCCTATGGTTTGAGCACGCTCATGTATTAGCTGAGCCCTTCATCCCTATGGTTTGAGCACGCTCATGTATTAGCTGAGCCCTTCATCCCTATGGTTTGAGCACGCTCATAAATTAGCTGAGCCCTTCATCCCTATGGTTTGAGCACGCTCATGTATTAGCTGAGCCCTTCATCCCCATTGTTTGAGCACGCTCATGTATTAGCTGAGCCCTTCATCCCAATGGTTTGAGCACGCTCATGTATTAGCTGAGCCCTTCATCCCTATGGTTTGAGCACACTCATGTATTAGCTGAGCCCTTCATCCCTATTGTTTGAGCACACTCATGTATTAATTAGCTGAGCCCTTCATCCCTATGGTTTGAGCACGCTCATGTATTAGCTGAGCCCTCCATCCCTATGGTTTGAGCACGCTCATGTATTAGCTGAGCCCTTCATCCCTATGGTTTGAGCACGCTCATGTATTAGCTGAGCCCTTCATCCCTATGGTTAGAGCACGCTCATGTATTAGCTGAGCCCTTCATCCCTATGGTTAGAGCATGCTCATGTATTAGCTGAGCCCTTCATCCCTATGGTTAGAGCACGCTCATGTATTAGCTGAGCCCTTCATCCCTATGGTTTGAGCTCGCTCATGTGTTAGCTGAGCCCTTCATCTCTATGGTTTGAGCATGTTTTTTTATACCTGCAGATTTACCCGCGGAATTTCCACTGTGGAATTAATGAGCATGTCTCTTCTTCTCCGCAGGTTCCTGCAGTTTTTGCCATAGATAATGTTAGAAATCTACAGGGACCAACTTGCGGAAAATCCCCGGTAAATCCGCACCAAACCACGGCAAAACCACATGCGGATTTCGTTGCGGTTTTGATACGATTTTTATACCGTGGGTGCGGGATTTTTTCAGAGGGTCCTGTTTTTTCTTAAGAAATAGTCACTTTTTAGTGCGCACATGGCCTAAAAAAGGAAATATTGCCAACTTTACCCATTAGGAATCAATGAAAACTGAAAAATCTCAGTTTTGTATACAAATTTATGAGAACCTGCCCCATTGTTCAAGTGTGAGAATCATCATCATCATGACTCATTGCCTATGGAATTGCTGGAATTAGCTGATTACATTGTATCTCTGGTCGTCCCATAGTCAATGAAAAGAGCGGTGCTGTATAGGATTTGGCACTGTCCAATTGGGCAGATCTCAATGGTAGCAATTTTGGAAACCGCAGCAGAGAAAATGCATAATGGATACAACTTGTGAGACTCACAAATTGTGTAAATATATATATATATATATATATATATATATATATATATATATATATATATATATATATATATATATATATATAAATATAATATATATATATACTGTATATATATATATATATATAAAAAAAGATATATATATATATATGTATATATTATATATATATATATATATATATATATTTGCACAGTATATGACAACAAGGTATCCATATGCAGTCAACAAGAAGAATAATATTGGGAATTCAATAGAATAAATATAAATAAAGTGGGGGAAACATTCCTATGCGACCTTGCATTGATATGTAAATTCTAGCGGCATAGAGAAGATTTTCACAAGAAACTCTTACTGCAGTTCTTTTCATCGGAAGCGTCGGAGCAGTCAATCATCTGGTTACATTGTGCCGATTTAGTAACACAGGTCCCATCGGTGCAGCGGTACTCTGTAGATCCACATGTGGAAACTACACAGATGTTTGAGAAAATTGAGAATGTTTTTAGAAAACATAGACATAATGTTTATGGAAATTGAATAGCCTGTATTTACAAGTATAGCAAACCTGGACACATTATATATATATATATATATATATATATATATATATATATATATATATATATATATATATATATATATACATATATATATATAAATAAAATATATATATATATATATATATATATATATATATAGACTATCAATGATTAGTGATTATATCCAGAAAACATTTTCTTCAGCTTTTTTAATTTTAATTTTTTATTTCATTTCGTAACTTTTCGATGACTCTAAGGCTTCTCATACGTCCATGGAAAACACACACACGTTTTTCACGGATGTGCTGAAGGTGCGTATGGTCCTCCGTGTGCTGTGGTTGTGGCACACGGAGATCAGGAACTTTTTACTCACCTGTCTCCGGCGCTGCTGCTTCTGGGTCTGCAGTGCAGTGAATATTCTTGAGCATAATGAGCTGGACCTGAAGCAAGTGATAGAATCGCTGGAGACAGGTGAGTATAGAAAATAATTTTATTTCAAAGACACGTGTTTTCTCCAGTACGTGTCACACGGATCGTATCAGTGTGTGGTCTATGTGACATCAGTGCTGCTGGAGAGAAACGGACATGTCTCCGTGCGGAACACACAGACACACGTGTACTCCATACGAAAACACAGATGTGTGCGCTGACCCGTTGATTTTAATGGGTCTGCGTATGTCTGTGTCTCTGGTACTTATGATAATGGACGTCATGAGTACCGGAATCACTGACGTGTGAAGGGGGCCTGGCAGAGTGTGCTGAATCTGCTGGATTGATGGGAAGATCCAGGTTATCAGGTGTGAATTGTACAGTCAAAAGCCTGTTATCAACTAATCACTATGAATTCCATGGTGGCAAGTAGAGCCACTCCGAGAGGGCACTCCTGAAGTATAGAAGTAGCCGACTTGACTTTTTATTAATTTTCTGGACGGCTTATCAAAAAATCACAGAAAGACAATATTTTTACAGATGCTGAAGGTGCCCTATATCGGATATGTTAAGTACTCTGTGTGTAATATTAAGTGCTGATTGTATATGTTAGTATGTTATGCTGTTAGATAGGTGCAGGTTCCAGATAGAGTAGAGCAGGACGGTCACCAAAGGTGCCACCTACTGGTTGGGCTGAGATAGCAGCAGAATGGAAGAGAAATGGTTAAAGGGGAAGTGACAGATGCGGGAAAGAGGACAGTAGGAAGGTCTCGAGAAGGAGGCAGTTTAGAATAAGGTTCAAGTGTGAGAAGATGTGGCCTCGGTGTTAAGCAGGCTTTATACAATACGATATTTCTAGCATTTGCTAGCGATATCGTACGCAAAAGCACCCGGCCCCGTCGTGCATGCGATATCGTGTGATCGCTGCCGCTTCGAACATTATCGCTACAGCAGCGTCACACGCACTTACCTGGTCGGCGGTGTCGCTGTGACTGCCGAACAATCTTTCCCTCAAGGGGGAGGTGCGTTCAGTGTCACCGCGACGTCACCGCGACGTCACTAAGTGGCCGGCCAATCAAAGCGGAAGGGCGGAGATGAGCGGGACAAACATCCCGCTCACCTCCTTCCTTCCTCATTGCGGGTGGGACGCAGGTAAGGTGAGGTTCCTCACTCCTGCAGTGTCACACATGGCGATGTGTGCTGCCGCAGGAACGAGGAACAACATCTATAAACAACCATTAACAATTTTTGGTTTTAGGACGACCACTCCATGGAGAACGATTTTCACCACTCTGGAGGACGTTTAAGATCGCTGGTAAGTGTTACACGCTGCGATACCGTTAATAACGCCAGATGTGCGTCACTAACGACGTGACCCCAACAATAAAACATTTATGATAACGTAGCGTGTAAAGCCCCCTTTAGAATGAGTCTGGGAATCCTGAGGTAACCTGGAGAGGTCCGGAGCCTACGGCTCACCCAAGCGGGCTTAGAGAGTCATCTGGTTAAAGAGCCACCGGGGTCCAGAATCGGATGCAGATGAGCGGAGTTAGGGATAGGAGACACAGACCCCAGAGCTTGAGGATGAAATCCAAGATAGTGTAAGAGGAAAAATCGAGAGGTAGTACCCCACACTGAGAGAAAGGAAGCAAAGTAAGGCTATGTCTATCATAACTGAGTGAAAAATAAAGTGAACATTCTGGTCAGAGGGCCCATTTTCACCTCTATAAAGTGCTCATGTGCATTAAAATTTGTTTTTGGAGTGCAAAGGGACCATGTACTGTTCCTGCACTGGAGCCATTTTCTGCCTTTGTCCACCAGCGGCCATAACAGTATATCAGTGAAGACCACCCAGAGGCTGGCATTCACAGCACACCATGATTTTTCCTATATACTGCAATACTGTGGTATTGCATTATATAGTATGTGATTGAATGAGAATTAGCTCAAGTCCCCTAAGGAGTCTAAAAAAAAGGAAAAAAGTTTTTAAAACATTGTATCTACCTCAAACATCACAGATCATATACAGTCATATGAAAAAGTTTGGGCACCCCTATTAATGTTAACCTTTTTCTTTATAACAATTTGGGTTTTTGCTATTTCAGTTTCATATATCTAATAACTGATGGACTCAGTAATATTTCTGGATTGAAATGAAGTTTATTGTACTAACAGAAAATGTGCAATCTGCATTTAAACAAAATTTGACCGGTGCAAAAGTATGGGCACCCTTATCATTTTCTTGATTTGAATACTCCTATCTACTTTTTACTGACTTACTAAAGCACTAAATTGGTTTTGTAACCTCATTGAGCTTTGAACTTCATAGGGAGGTGTATCCAATCATGAGAAAAGGTATTTAAGGTGGCCACTTGCAAGTTGTTCTCCTATTTGAATCTCCTATGAAGAGTGGCATCATGGGCTCCTCAAAACAACTCTCAAATGATCTGAAAACAAAGATTATTCAACATAGTTGTTAAGGGGAAGGTACAAAAAGTTGTCTCAGAGATTTAAACTGTCAGTTTCCACTGTGAGGAACATAGTAAGGAAATGGAAGAACACAGGTACAGTTTTTGTTAAGCCCAGAAGTGGCAGGCCAAGAAAAATATCAGAAATGCAGAGAAGAAGAATGGTGAGAACAGCCAAGGACAATCCACAGACCACCTCCAAAGACCTGCAGCATCATCTTGCTGCAGTTGGTGTCAATGTGCATCGGTCAACAATACAGCACACGTTGTACAAGGAGAAGCTGTATGGGAGAGTGATGCGAAAGAAGCCGTTTCTGCAAGCACGCCACAAACAGAGTCGCCTGAGGTATGCAAAAGCACATTTGGACAAGCCAGTTACATTTTGGAAGAAGGTCCTGTGGACTGATGAAGCAAAGATTGAGTTGTTTGGTCATACAAAAAGGCGTTATGCATGGAGGCAAAAAAACACGGCATTCCAAGAAAAGCACTTACCCACAGTAAAATTTGGTGGAGGTTCCATCATGCTTTGGGGCTGTGTGGCCAATGCCGGCACCGGGAATCTTGTTAAAGTTGAGGGTCGCATGGATTCAACTCAGTATCAGCAGATTCTTGACAATAATGTGCAAGAATCAGTGTCGAAGTTGAAGTTGAAGTTACGCAGGGGATGGATATTTCAGCAAGACAATGATCCAAAATACTGCTCCAAATCTACTCAGGCATTCATGCAGAGGAACAATTACAATGTTCTGGAATGGCCATCCCAGTCCCCAGACCTGAATATCATTGAAAATCTGTGGGATGATGTGAAGCGGCTGTCCATACTCGGCGACCATCAAACTTAACTGAACTGGAATTGTTTTGTAAACAGGAATGGTCAAATATACCTTCATCCAGGATCCAGGAACTCATTAAAAGCTACAGGAAGCGACTAGAGGCTGTTATTTTTGCAAAAGGAGGATCTACAAAATATTAATGTCACTTTTATGTTGAGGTGCCCATACTTTTGCACCCTTCAAATTTTGTTTAAATGCGGATTGCACATTTTCTGTTAGTACAATAAACCTCATTTCAATCCAGAAATATTACTCAGTCCATCAGTTATTAGATATATGAAACTGAAATAGCAAAAACCCAAATTGTTATAAAGAAAAAAGGTTAATATTAATAGGGGTGCCCAAACTTTTTCATATGACTGTATTGATTTCCAATCCTTAGTGGACGTCCTCATTAATTTACTTTAATTGCCTTTCATGCACATGGCTGTATTATTAAGTGGAACTTTATTTTTATACCTATAGGATATTAGACAGTCTAATATACCCTCAAATGCCTCTGATTTTGAATGACCTTGCCTTGTGTATGAGGCTTGGCTATTTTTGCTGCCATTGACACAACAGACATATTTCAGCTGGATATGAACCTTGTAATTACCATTTAATTGCATGCTTTCAGTATTTGGCTAGAAATTGGAAAAAAAATAGCAACCAAAATGATTTTACATTGGTCATTTATTATTTTTTTGGCTGAACTATATATGAATCTATTTGTCTTCCTTGCTGAGGAAAGGGGTGCCAAAAATCAGCAAAGCATGACCTGCTACATTTTATTTGGGCAGACAATTGGCCGTTCAGGTTGTTGTCACTTTACAGCAGATGTCCACATCAATACAAAATTAACTGACAATCTTGGATTCTGTGATGTTCGGGGAATTGTGCAGAATGAGTGCATGTAAAATGAGCGAAAACAACCGCACAAAACACGGGGCCTAAATAAAGCCATCTGCAGAAGTGCATAAAATACCGAAATATTACAAGCAGAAAATGTTTTATTACTCACCCCAAGTAAATGACTGTGTACACTTCCTTGGCAAAGTCTTGTGAGTATATATATATATATTATTCTTAATCTGATTGATTTAAAGATTTATTGCTCAAAATTTAATTTCATGGCTCATCTCTGGTTTTCCAAGTTTTGCTAGTGATGTTTTTACAAATTGGGCAAAAAATGTAAAACTTTGGCAATCCTGAAGAGGACCATATAAGTTTACTCCCCAGTTAAATTTCCATCTTAGATGTTGGGAGTATTGGATGTTGGAAAGTTCGATGTTGGAAAGTTGGAATGTTGATGGACTGTTAGATGTTGGAATGTTGGACTGTTGGATGTTAGAATGTAGGATGTTGGAATTTGAAATGTTGTATATTGGAATGTTGGATGTTGGAATGTTGGATGTTGAAATGTTGTAATGTTGGATGTTGTAATGTTGGATGTTGGAATGTTGGATGTTGGAATGTTGGATGTTGGAATGTTGTATATTGGAATGCTGGAATGTTGGATGTTGGAAGTTGAAATGTTGTATATTGGAATGCTGGAATGTTGGATGTTGGAATGTTGGATGTTGGAATGTTGGATGTTGGAATGTTGGATGTTGGAATGTTGGATGTTGAAATGTTGGACTGTTGGAATGTTGGATATTGGAATGTTGGCTATTGGAATGTTGGATGTTGAAATGTTGGATATTGGCATGTTGGATGTTGTAATGTTGGATATTGGAATGTTGGATATTGGAATGTTGGATATTGAAATGTTGGAAATTGGAATGTTGGAAATTGGAATGTTAGATGTTGGAATGTTGGACTGCTGGACTGTTGGCTGTTGGATGTTGGATATTGGAATATTGGATGTTGGACTGTTGGATGTTGAAATGTTGGATATTGGCATGTTGGATGTTGGAATGTTGAAAGTTGGAATGTTGGATATTGAAATGTTTGATATTGGAATGTTGGATATTGAAATGTTGGATATTGGAATGTTAGATGTTGGAATGTTGGAAGTTGAAATGTTGGATATTGGAATGTTGGATATTGGAATGTTGGATATTGGAATGTTGGAAATTGGAGTGCTAGATGTTGGAATGTTGGCCTGCTTGGACTGTTGGCTGTTGCAACGTTGGATATTGGACTGTTGGATGTTGGAATGTTGGATATTGGAATGTTGGATATTGAAATGTTGGAAATTGGAATGTTGGATATTGGAATGTTGGATATTGGAATGTTGGATGTTGAAATGTTGGATATTGGAATGTTAGATGTTGGAATGTTGGACTGCTGGACTGTTGGCTGTTGGAATGTTGGATGTTGGAATTGGATGTTGGAATGTTGGATGTTGGAATGTTGGATGTTAGAATGTTGAAATATAGGATTTTAGAATATTGGATGTTGGAATGTTGGAATGTTGGATGTTGGAATGTTGGAATATTAGATGTTAGAATGTTGGAATGTTGGAATATTGGATGATGGAATATTAGATGTTGGAATGTTGGATGTTGGCAGGACCAAAAAAACCCAGTGTGCACCCTTCCAGATAAAGCAGTAATCCCAAAATGACAAAGTGTAGACTATTCTACCTATCGAGAGGAAATGTCTCTCTTGCCCAGTAGACTATTCTAATCTTGATTCCCAAATTCATTAAATCGGGTGTATAGTCTAAACTTTTTCTATCTCTTTTTCTATCTACATTTTATAAGCAGAATGTCGTTGATCTTTTTTGTAACCAATCTAAAAGTTGCACGATTTAATATAAAGTTATCTTTCCAGTCATCTATTTTATATGACCATGCATGTGTAAATGGTGAGTGTCTGTCTTTACAAGTGGAACATCCAAACCCAGCAAAAGGTTCTTCTAAAACAAACTAAAATTGTGACGGCCCAGTGGACCTTAGCAGGCTTTAGGATTTTTAACCCCTTAGTGACCACCAATGGTATCTAAAACTGACCTGAGATATAAGTGAATAGCGCCCCCCTGATGGGTGACAATGAAACAGCTGTCAACTGTACACTATAGCTGGCACTCTGCTGCATCAATCAAGAACAGTATTCGCACCAACCATGGCTAATTAACCCCTTTGATGATATCAATAGTGACTACAGCATCAAGATGGTTAACAGAGCATGGGCACTCCTTCTTTAACCCAAAATATTATGATTGTGTCTTAGCAATGACCAAGAGATTGGCAGTTCATAGGTAGGCTAGCAAGAGTTAATCTCTGGTGGTCTGCTTGTGAGTCATCTTTGATCACATGTTGTGGGGGAGCCAATCACATCTGCTGCCCTCCAATATATGCTGGCTGGACACTTCCATTAGTAACAGATATAGATGATCTTAGCTGGTTTGGTGAGGTGTTGTGCACTAGCTTAACTGGTGGTTGTAGTATGTGTTGCTGTGTGTGGTTGTGGAGTTAACCCTTGTTGTCTTTTAGTGGCGTCCTTCCTGCTCTTCCTTTTCTCCGGAGTCTCTCATTGTTGGTTCCTGTGTATTTGCTGTGTGTCAGAGTTTTGGTATCCCCCTGTCTGTCTTTATCTGTGTTTCCAGCTCTCCTGTCCCTTGCTTCCCTAGTGGTGGGGAGAATTAGATCAGTTCTGTTCAGGACCTTAGCAAGGAATGCGACTCAGACGTCTCCACCATTAGGAGTAAGCCTGAGGCTAGGAATAGCCTAAGTGTGATGGACAGCAAAATGGCAGCCCCTGTGTTTTTGACACCAAAAAGACCCAATGGCCCCCCCCCCCCCCCCCCCCCCCCCCCCCCCCCCCCCCCCCCCCCCCACCCCCCCCCCCACCCCCCCCCCCCCCCCCCCCCCCCCCCCCCCCCCCCCCCCCCCCCCCCCCCCCCCCCCCCCCCCCCCCCCCACCCCCCCCCCCCCCCCACCCCCCCCCCCCCCCCCCCCCCCCCCCCCCCCCCCCCCCCCCCCCCCCCCCCCCCCCCCCCCCCCCCCCCCCCCCCCCCCCCCCCCCCCCCCCCCCCCCCCCCCCCCCCCCCCCCCCCCCCCCCCCCCCCCCCCCCCCCCCCCCCCCCCCCCCCCCCCCCCCCCCCCCCCCCCCCCCACCCCCCCCCCCCCCCCCCCCCCCCCCCCCCCCCCCCCCCCCCCCCCCCCCCCCCCCCCCACCCCCCCCCCCCCCCCCCCCCCCCCCCCCCCCCCCCCCCCCCCCCCCCCCCCCCCCACCCCCCCCCCCCCCAATAAAGAAAGAGTTTAAGGTTTACTTGAAATAATAATAGGCGCTTACCTTTACAGTCTAGTTCGTCTGTGTTGTCCCCACAGTCATCTTCATCATCGCATAATTTGTTATTGGAAATACAGCGCCGATTCCCGCACAGCTTATATCCTTTCCAACAGCTTCGGTTTTCTGAAAAATATAGATAAAATATAAATGAAAAATCAGATAGGATTTTTTATTGTAAACAAGTTTAATGCTAATTAGATCCTCAGGGGCGGGACTATACTGATTGGTTATGATGCAATCACATTCAAAGTTTATGCCTTAGATATTCCTAAAGGTTTATCTTCTTCTTACATTATACTAGGGCTATGATGAAGCATAGGTGACGGCCCGTTACTGTATAGATCATGGGTCCCCAATTCCAGTCCTCGAGGGCCGCCAACAGTGCATGTTTTCAGGATTTCCTTAGTATTGCACAGGTGATAATTTAATTACCTGCACAGTTGATTCCAACACCCATGCAATGCTAAGGAAATCCTGAAAACATGCACTGTTGGTGGCCCTCGAGGACTGGAGTTGGGGAACCCTGGTATAGATTTTGCACCGGGGCCCCAAGTGCTTCATGTTACCCCACTGTATATCCATTTGTACATAGAGTGATAGTTATGTTTATCTCCTAATATGTCCTTCATTAAATGTTTTGTTCAAAGATTTCAAGTTATCCCCTATTAATTAGATAAGGGCTAATTTTCTAATTGTTGGGGCGCCATCTGTTGGAATCTCCATTGGTCTTCGAAAGGGGGTATCTTAAAATCTTAGTAAAAACCTTTAGAATTTATGGAGACTATAAGGCATGGCCTCCTTCTTATGACACCTATATTAGCCAATGATTGGCAAATGATTTTTATGACTAATTCAGAATCACAGTCATACTCACTGTCAATCTACTGAAAGTATGTATGAAAAAAGATGAGAAAGTCACGGATTGGCCACTTATTATAATTTCTACTCCATCCGTACAGTTGTACTATCTTCCATTTGGGTTCTTTTTAATCTGCCCAATATGAGTAGCCAAAAAGAAGGGAACTGTGATGCTAGTTACTACTTACAGGCTAGCTGTGAGGTTGGGTGGTCAAAAGGTCCAGGGTCAGATACCAGGCGGGCACATAAGAACCAAAAAGGGGAAGACAAAAGAGTAGCCAGGTCACAGTCTGAGGTCAAAAATTCAGGAACGCAGCGGATAAAGACAAAAAGGCTGGGCAAATGGATCACCGAAAGAAAGGTCAAAGGTTGGGTAAACATTAGATCAGACTGAGAGCAGGAGCAAAAGTACACTAACACCACCGAGCTAAAGCAACAACCGGCAGTAATTGAAGGCAGACAGGCAGCTAATAAGCAAGGTAATTATTCCAAACAGGAGATACATGGAGGAAATTGTGCAAACCCCAGCCCTGATTGGATCGGTGAGCTGTTTAACATTAATACTAACAGCTCAGCAAGCCCCTTCCACCGGATAACTGAACAGTCCATCACCATTCTTACAGCTCAGCATGCCATGTCCATGACTGAATGGCTGAAATGTCTCTCATTGCATCCACTGACCATAAGAGCTTACCATCTACAGAAGAGAGAGAGGGAGGACCTTGCTGACCATAAAAACATACACTCTACAGGAGAACGAGGGAAAGAGAGAAAGAGAGGATTCCGCCGATCATTGGCACTTATGCTCTACAGAAGAGAGAGAGAGGACCTTGCTGACCATAAGAGCTTACACTCTACGAGAGATAGTGAGAGGGAGGATCCCACTGACCATAAGAGTATGCACTCTACAGGACAGAGAGGGAATGAGAGGAAGAGAGGACTCCACTGACCATAAGAGATTTCACTCTACAGGAGAAAGTGAGAGGACCCCATTGACCATAAAAGCGTACACTCTACAGGAAGAAGAGAGAGAGGACCTCAATGACCATAAGAGCTTACACTCTACAGGAGAGAAAGCGTACACCACTGATCATAAGAGCTTACATTCTACAGGAGAGAGGACCTCACTGACCATAAGTGCTTACATTCTACAAGAGAAAGAGAGGACCCTTATGACCAAAAGAGCTTAGACTCTACAGGAGAGAGAGCGGACCCTGCTGATCATAAGATCTTACATTCTACAGGATAAAGAGAGGACTCTTCTGACCAAAAAAGCTTACACTGAATAGGAGAAAGAGAGGGGACACCACTGACCATAAGAGCTGGCACTCTACAGGAGAAAGAAAGAACCCCACTGATCATAAGAGCTTACACTCTACAGGAGAGGGAGACTTAGCCAGTGACTCTGGAAATAAAAAAATGACTGCTGTACAAATTGTGCTCCAATGTGAACCACTGATTTCTGATAGCTCAGATACTGACCACCACTGTACAATTTGTGATGAACCGGTAGATGTCACAGCTGCAGGGCACTATGGGAATTAGACCATGTGATGCAATATGACGTCTACTGCTCTCTGATATTTCAGCACTGAAAATAGTTGTAAGAGGGTGACCTATGGTTAGTGCTTTCCTTGTAAACACCATGGATTGCGTTATACATGTATAAGTGTAAAGAACGTAAATCTTAATGTGATAGAGGCCCTAAGGGAGTGTGTTATGAAGGTTTTAGGATGTGTTATAAGTAGAGGTGATCGGACGGCCAATATCCGGGGCCGGCGGATCACTTCCAGATGTAAAAAAAGAGTCCGATCCGCTCCGGAATCCGGTGCTCATATAAGTCAATGGGGACCGGAATCCGGAGGGTAAAAACGTTTGTGGAGGGGCTAGGGGGCTAGGAGCGAGCACGGCATACTCACCGAGGCGCTGTCATGGCGGCTCACTCCTTTCGGGTTATGCTGTTACCTTCCGGAGCTGACAATTCAATATTCATTGTTTTCCCCGCCCACCGGCGCATGTTGGTTGCAGCTAGAGGCGCCCCCACCGTGAGTAGCAGCGTGTCAGCTAACTGCAACCAATCACAGGCGCCAGGATGGCCGGTGGGCGGGGAAAGCAGTGCACTGTCGGTCAGTTCACGGTGGTAAACACTCGGCAGCACAGTTATAGCGCGCGGCTGCAGCCCCAGCCGTTGCGCTGTATCTGTGCTGTGTATACAGTGCCCAGAGTCACACGTGCGAGGCTTTGCCGGGTGCTGCCATAGCAGACTTGCGTGAGCCCCTTGAATGTGTGATTCCGTTTAAAGTAAAAAAAAAAACGACATGCGGTCCCTCCTAATCTTCATCCCCAGCCAAGATAACGCCGGCTGGGAGCTGGTATTACAGCCTGCAGCCATCCGGTATTGCTGCATCTATTAGATGTGACCATACCGGTGTGCGATACCGGCTCTTCCCGCAGGCGTGATGTGGTGCCAGTCGGGGTAATAGCAGGGGTTAATAGCGGCGCACAGCTGCTGTTGAACCCTAGCTTTGTGTGATGGCACAGGCGTCTATCAGATACATGCATCACACTAACCTGTAAGTGACAGTAAATAAACACAGACACAGGGAACAATCCTTTATTTGAAATAAAGTACAAAACACACCCTGCTTCACCACTAATTTTTTTTTTTTTCGAACTGCAAATCAGATCTCAAAATGTTTGAGTTCTCGTAAAAATGCAAATTTCCCTGTATCGATCTGCTCTTCTGTAATTAGAATGACTATAGGTGGAGACTGACAAACCAATCTGGCTGTCAGTGGTGAGGAGTCTTATAGCTGCAATACTCCTGCATTGCAGCTATAAGACTCCTCACCACTCACAGAAGAATAGTTTTCCCCTTAAACCCCACTATAGCTTCTCATACAGCCATATCAGACCTCATACTTTGCACTGACGAGGGACAATCATCCCAAAACACTGTGTCTGCAAATTGGGGTTCTGATCTGGCATAAATCCTAGGTCATATGAAAAGGCTCGTTGGAGAGTCACTTTTGACTTTTAGGATTGCTACCTCCAATAGGTGGCGCTAGAGTTTGTCTCCTTCCTCCCTGAAGAGACAATTTGTATATAGGTGAAAGAAGTGGTGACCATAGCAGGTCTAAAATTAACAGCTGCAACTGTGCCCCTGGTCCTGGAAGCCCATGAACCTTATGAAGTAATATAATATAGATCCTATAAGGAACGTAAAGGCAGAAAGTTCTGCATAATAAGCCCAGGACTGAAGACAGAACAGCGTGAAGCGACGGCTCTCGGGGTGAAACTTCACTTTAATATACAAAACTTTGTAATTTAAACTAAAGTTACCTTTAACAGCAGCTCTTTATAGCAGCAAAAAAGTAGTAATTTTGCAGTAAGTACCGTATAATTTCAGGGTTTTTATAACTGACCTGAAAAAGTGAATTTTCCTCTGTACAGATAATTAGCGTTTTCTCATCAAGTGTTCAATTGAAAACGGACCATGTACATTTTACACCATGCATCCACTATAATTACACTTATGAAGACTCTCATGTTACCTGAACTGTGACGATCTGCGCAATCCGGAAAAATGCTTCCAAAAATGGCATGAACATTTATTTTTTTTATTTTTTGCTCTTTACAATGGATAATAATTATCTTTTTATGTGTTGTGGTTTTCCCCCACATACAAGTCTGTGCTGTAAAAGTTTGATAGACGCAATCATAAAGAGATAAAAATGGGTTTCAGATAGAAAGGTGACACCTATTGAAAGCATTAATCCTAAAAGTCAAAAGTGACTCCCCAACGAGCCTTGTCATATGACTTAGGATTTATGGCAGATCAGAACCTCAATTTGCAGATACGGTGTTTCGGGGTGATTGCCCCTCGTCAGTGCAAAGTATGAGATCTGATCTGGCTGTATGAGAAGCTGTAATGGGGTCTAAGGGGAAAACATTTCTCCTTGCAGAGACTGATAAACTTATCGGGCTGCTAGCCACAAGGAGAAATGTTTTCCCCTTAGATAGAAAGGTTCTTCTTCTATGCCAATTTCTTTCCATGATAAACCCATAATTTGGTGTGAATGGGGTTTCTTGACTCCCTATTAATATCCTCGGCCCCTTTGAATGAAACATCCAATATTTCTTTTCTTCAGCTGCAAATGAGAAGATTGTCAGTGGCTTCTTCTGCGTGGTATTTCATGGTGATTGCCTCTCGTCAGTGCAAAGTATGAGATCTGATCTGGCTGTATGAGAAGCTATAATGGGGTCTAAGGGGAAAACAGTTCTCCTTGCGGAGACAGATAAACTTATCGGGCTGCTAGCTGCAAGGAGAAATGTTTTCCCCTTAGATAGAAAGGTTCTTCCTCTATGCCAATACCTTTCCATGAACAACCCATAATTTGGTGTGAATGGGGTTTCCTGACTCCCTACTAATATCCTCGGCCCCTTTGAATGAAACGCCCAATATTTCTTTTCTTCAGCTGCAAATGAGAAGATTGTCAGTGGCTTCTTCTGCATGGTATTTCATGGTGATTGCCTCTCGTCAGTGCAAAGTATGAGATCTGATCTGGCTGTATGAGAAGCTATAATGGAGTCTAAGGGGAAAACATTTCTCCTTGCAGAGACTGATAAACTTATCGGGCTGCTAGCTGCAAGGAGAAATGTTTTCCCCTTAGATAGAAAGGTTCTTCCTCTATGCCAATGCCTTTCCATGAACAACCCATAATTTGGTGTGAATGGGGTTTCCTGACTCCCTACTAATATCCTTGGCCCCTTTGAATGAAACGCCCAATATTTCTTTTATTCAGCTGCAAATGAGAAGATTGTCAGTGGCTTCTTCTGCATGGTATTTCATGGTGATTGCCTCTTGTCAGTGCAAAGTATGAGATCTGATCTGGCTGTATGAGAAGCTATAATGGAGTCTAAGGGGAAAACATTTCTCCTTGCAGAGACTGATAAACTTATCGGGCTGCTAGTTGCAAGGAGAAATGTTTTCCCCTTAGATAGAAAGGTTCTTCCTCTATGCCAATGCCTTTCCATGAACAACCCATAATTTGGTGTGAATGGAAATTTCTGACTCCCTATTAATATCCTCGGCCCCTTTGAATGAAAACGCCCAATATTTATTTTCTTCAGCTGCAAATGAGAAGATTGTCCGTGGCTTCTTCTTATCCCAGACAGAACACATGGCCACTCAGTCAAGGAGGATGGCTGCTCTTGTCCACACAGCCCTATCCATGGGGGTCCTGCTGATTTGCATATGGATATAATGAAAGTTTTCACCAAAATTATTTAGTAAACTAATGGTATTATTTTCTTAGTGCAAGGTCACCTAAAAAAGTCTGTCCCCATTTCTTACCATGGATTTTGGAGTTTACAGAAATTGACCTATTGTTTAAATCAGGTTTTTCATAGTTTTTATGGTTGAGAGTAGACATAAGTCCATCAGGTTCAACCTATACCTTGTTGATCCAAAGAAGCAAAAAACACCATGGGGCAAACAATAAGCGCCATATTAGGGAATAAACTACTTCCCGACTCCACCTATGGCAAGCAGACGAGTTCCCTGGATCAACGTCCATCACAGAATCAAGTGCACATAACCAGTAATATTATATTTTTCAAGAAAGGCATCCAGGCCCTTCTTGAATTTTAAAAGTGATTTAACCATTTGAACATTGTGTGGCAGAATTTTCCATCCATAGTCTTACTGCTCTTACTGTAAAGAATCTCTAGTCTCACTGCTCTTACAGTAAAGAATCCCTAGTCTCACTGCTCTTACAGTAAAGAATCCCTAGTCTCACTGCTCTTACAGTAAATAATCCCTAGTCTCACTGCTCTTACAGTAAAGAAATCCCTAGTCTCACTGCTCTTACAGTAAAGAATCCCTAGTCTCACTGCTCTTACAATAAAGAATCCCTAGTCTCATTGTTCTTACAGTAAGGAATCTCTAGTCTCTCTGCTCTTACAGTAAAGAAACCCTATTCTCATTTCTCTTACAGTAGAGATTCCCTACTCTCACACCTCTTACAATAAAGAATCCCTAGTCTCACTGCTCTTACAGTAAATAATCCCTAGTCTCTCTGGTCTTAAAGTAAAGAATGTCTAGTCTCACTGCTCCTACAGTAGATAATCTCTAGTCTCACTGCTCGTAAAGTAAAGAATCTCTAGTCTCACTGTTCTTACAGTAAAAACTCCATAGTCTCACTGCTTTTACAGTAAAAAATCCCTAGTCTCACTGCTTTTACAGTAAAAATACCCTATTCTCATTTCTCTTACAGTAAAGAATCCCTAGTCTCACTGCTTTTACAGTAAAAATACCCTATTCTCATTTCTCTTACAGTAAAGAATCCCTAGTCTCATGGCTCTTACAATAAAGAATCCCTAGTCTCACTGCTTTTACAGTAAAGAATCCCTAGTCTCACTGCTCTTACAGTAAAGAATCCCTAGTCCCACTGCTTGTACAGTAAAAATACCCTATTCTCATTTCTCTTACAGTAAAGAATCCCTAGTCTCACTGCTTTTACAGTAAAAATACCCTATTCTCATTTCTCTTACAGTAAAGAATCTCTAGTCTCATGGCTCTTACAATAAAGAATCCCTAGTCTCACTGCTTTTACAGTAAATAATCCCTAGTCTCACTGCTCTTACAGTAAAGAATCCCTAGTCTCACTGCTTGTACAGTAAAGAATCCCTAGCCTTACTGATTTTACAGTAAAGATACCCTATTCTTATTTCTTTTACATTAAAGAATCCCTAGTCTCACTGCTTGTACAGTAAAGAATCCCTAGCCTTACTGATTTTACAGTAAAGATACCCTATTCTCATTTCTTTTACATTAAAGAATCCCTAGTCTCACGGCTCTTACAATAAGGAATCCCTAGTCTCACTGCTCTAACAATAAAGAATCCATAGTCTCACTGCTTGTACAGTAAGGAATCCATAGTCTCACTGCTCTAACAGTAAAACATCCCTAGTCTCACTGCTCTTACAGTAAATCTCTAGTCTCACTGCTCTTAAAGTAAAGAATCCTTATTGATCTGCCCTCAGCAGGACAGAGAGAAAGGTCAAAGAATGCTCACGCATGCGCACTATGATACTTTGATCTGCCCTCAACAGGGCAGAGAGAAGTGCACATGTGCAGGAATGCAATGGAGGACATTGTGTTGATGATGTAGGACACATAATCCACACAAAAGCAGGGAAGGAGGATGGCGATCGCAAGAAGATAGGAGGTGTCGGATTAAGACCAGTGATGCCAATCGGACCCGACTGCCCCCCAAGTGAGCATAATAAAGGTATTTTTTGCGGTATACAGAATGCTGTATATAAGAGCTCAGTGGTGGTGGCCAAATCTGATGACAGGTTCCCTTTAACTAAAAAAAAAAAGAGATTTAGTAAAAAATCAACGTGGTTTAATTTTTTTTAGAAAAAATAAAAATAATATCTACTCTACTTTATATTAAAACTTAAAACATTTAAGAGAATAAATAGCTGCTGGTAGATATTTTGCTACGTGAACACAATTTTCTAGCAATTTAATAATACATTGGCTTCTGAAATAAATTACAGTTTGTGGCTTTCAGCTATACAAAGTTTCCAAGCAAAAAGAACAACGAAAAAAAAACTTTCTTCAAGGGGATCATGAACTTTCGCACTTGTGATGGAAATTTTTTTCCCTGCAGCCACAAGGAAGAACTGTCGATTTGTAAATAGCCGGGGGTCTCCATTATAGAAAGGTGCTGATCTTATCTGCGTTCTACATACTCTACATTTACCAATCCTCCACGGAACTGAGAACCCGAAGACAAACATCACAATGTTTTTGTAGATTATCCCTCCTGCACAATGCAAGAAGAAACTGCAGAATACAAGTGATACATTTACTAAGTCACTACATTTTCTTAAAAAACTAAATATATTACCAATACCAGAACATATTGTGCAAATTATGCCTCCTTAGCATGCTAAGCTTTGTACAGCATCGCGGATTGCTGATATTATATCTAAACATGAGCATTGCATTTTTCTGACATGTTTAGCTACAGGCAGATTTTTGTAAATACAGGTATACATTTCTTGGTCATGTTACTTTAAAGGGCACTTATCACCTGAGAAACGTCATGACGTAAAATGGGACCACAATAAACTTTTCTCAAATATATATGAAAAGAAAAGTATACAATACATTGTCTTTAATTTGGTGAATAAATATTTTGCCTGTCACGATTCCTCTGTGCAGAGCATCTTGACTTTGGAGATGCTCTTCTGCGCTGTCCTGTGTTACTGAGCTAGCAGCCTGATTGACAGTGCAGGATTGCATGTTGGTGCTGATTACTCAGGTGTCCCACCTTCCTGCTAATTGCTCAGGCTTCTTTACTGAGCATGCTCATCTAGATCTTTGCCAGTTGTATTTTCTGGTCCTGCAGTTGTGCTGTTTGCTTGTGTCTCTGCCTAGTGTTCTGATCTTTGTGTTCTGACCCTGGGCTGCCCACTCCCTGTTTCTATTGTGATCTCTTGTCTTTTGACCTCGGACCATTACCTGACCACTTCTGTGTTTTCTCCCTGAACATATTACATGCTCTCCTAGATTTCTGCCCCTCGGATTGTGACATGAATACACCTCGGTTTACTCCTTGTGCTCATATAGTACATGTCCTCCTGTTACCAGACCCTGGCTTTCCTGACTACCCGTAAATAGTGACTAGAATAATAGTGTCCCACCTTCCTGCTAATTGCTCTTCTTTACTGAGCATGCTCGTCTAGAACCTTGCCAGTTGTATTTTCTGGTCTTGCAGTTGTGCTGTTGGCTTGTGTCTCTGCTAGTGTTCTGATCTTTGTGTTCTGACCCTGGGCTGTTATTTAACTCCTCCTTACCCACTCCCTGTTTCTGTTGTGATCTCTTGTCTTTTGACCTCGGACCGTTTCCTGACAATGTCTGTGTTTTCTCCCTGAACTTATTACATGCTCTCCTGGATTTCTGACCCCCGGATTGTGACCTGAATACACCTCTGTTACCTGACCACGTCTGTATGTTCTCCCTGAACTTATTACATGCTCTCCTGGATTTCTGACCCTCGGATTGTGACCTGAATCCACCTCTGTTTACTCCTTGTGCTCATACATATCCTCCTGTTACCAGACCCTGGCTTTCCTGACTACTCTTCCGTCTACACTACCCGTAAATAGTGACTAGAATAATAGTGTCCCACCTTCCTGCTAATTGCTCTTCTTTACTGAGCGTGCTCGTCCAGAACCTTACCAGTTGTATTTTCTGGTCTTGCAGTTGTGCTGTTGGCTTGTGTCTCTACTAGTGTTCTGATCTTTGTGTTCTGACCATAGGCTGTTATTTGATTCCTACTTGCCCACTCCCTGTTTCTGTTGTGACCTCTTGCCTTTTGACTTCGGACTCTTACCTGACCACATCTGTGTTTTCTCCCTGAACTTATTACATGCTCTCCTGCATTTCTGACCCTCAGATTGTGACCTGAATACACCTCTGTTTACTCCTTGTGTTCATACATGTCCTCCTGTTACCAGACCCTGGCTTTCCTGACTACTCTTCCGTCTACACTACCCGTAAATAGTGACTAGAATAATAGTGTCCCACCTTCCTGCTAATTGCTCTTCTTTACTGAGCGTGCTCGTCCAGAACCTTACCAGTTGTATTTTCTGGTCTTGCAGTTGTGCTGTTGGCTTGTGTCTCTGCTAGTGTTCTGATCTTTGTGTTCTGACCGTAGGCTGTTATTTGATTCCTACTTGCCCACTCCCTGTTTCTGTTGTGACCTCTTGCCTTTTGACGTCGGACTCTTACCTGACCACATCTGTGTTTTCTCCCTGAACTTATTACATGCTCTCCTGCATTTCTGACCCTCAGATTGTGACCTGAATACACCTCTGTTTACTCCTTGTGCTCATACATGTCCTCCTGTTACCAGACCCTGGCTTTCCTGACTACTCTTCCGTCTATACTACCCTTAAATAGTGACTAGAATAATAGTGACTAGCATTACATTGCCGTTTAAGGCAAAGACATTTGAGTCGGCAGAAGAGGAGGCTCTCTGCTGTCTCACTATTTTGACAGCTCTGTGAGACTTCCTGCTTATCAGCTGGGTTACCACTGTGTGGAAGAAGACCATCGGCAGCATTTAATCACATGGGAAGCTTTGTGCAGTAGTTAACATACCTGATCTTGAAAGCAATCACTTTCAAACATCAACATAAAAAATAAATAATAAAAAAGGCCCTGTTAAGCAAAGTATTATTTAAAAACAAAAATCACTTGGACTCACTTTGGATTTTATACAGGTCTCCAAGACTTAAAAGGATTGTCCAGTACTGGATGACCCCTTCCTAATTGCACCAGTGCTCCTGGAGCAGAGCCATTCCTATAATGTTGGTGCTGTGAGTTCTGTCAGTCATTATTTCACGTGACTGCTGCAGTCAATCAGTTACAGTCTGCACTATTCTGTCAGAGCAGATTTGATGAAATCATGAAGGTTAAGGCTGAGGATTGGCTGCAGCGGTCACGTGATATAATAATAAAGCACAGTGCCAACATGATAGGGAGATGCCCCTGGAAGGTCAGTATCAAGCATTTGCATTTTATGATCGACACTGGAGCGATTAAGCAGGAGTCGTCCGGTAATTGACAACCCCTTTAATGATTTGTGATTTTATATTTTGACCCAAACTAACAATAATGGCAGCTGTCCATGAAACCAATAACAGTGTATAGTAGTGAACCAAATAAAAAGCTTGCCTTTGTGGAAAAATGGAAGGGGTCTAATTGACAAAAAAAAGTGAAGTCATATGAAAATGAAGTCGAAAGAGTCTATTCAGCAATCCTGAGACCAGTAAGTGCATTGGACTCTTCTTAGTAATCTTTGCTTTATTCCCCCAACCACTTGGTCTTCACTGAAGGTTCTCTTAGCTGTAGAAGACAATAAGGCGGGCTTTCCACGTTGCGACATCGCAAGCCGATGCTGCGATGTCGCACGCGATAGTCCCCGCCCCCGTCGCAGGTACGATATCGTGTGATAGCTGGCGTAGTGAAAATTATCGCTACGCCAGCTTCACATGCACTCACCTGCCCTGCAACCGTCACTCTGGCCGGCGACCCGCCTCCTTCCTAAGGGGGCAGGTCGTGCGGCGTCAGAGCGACGTCACACGGCAGGTGGCCAATAGCGGCGGAGGGGCGGAGATGAGCAGGATGTAAACATCCCGCCCACCTCCTTCCTTCCGCATAGCCGCCGGCGGCAGGTAAGGAGATGTTCCTCGCTCCTGCGGCTTCATACACAGCGATGTGTGTTGCCGCAGGAACGAGGAACAACATCGTACCTGTCGCGGCACCGGCATTATGGAAATGTCGGTGAATGCAACGATGATACGATAACGACGTTTTTGCGCTCGTTCATCGTATCATCTAGCATTTACACAGTACGATGTCGAAAGTGACGCCGGATGTGCGTCACTTTCGATTTAACCCCACCAACATCGCACGTCCAATGTCGCAACGTGCAAAGCCGCCCTAATACTCTAGAACAAAACAGTGGACAGGATCCAGCTGGACTCCAAAGGGATAAATAAAAATGTTTCTTTATTTGTATCAATTTGATTAAAAATATATATCCATTTCTCAAGTAAAGACACCGGCTTGTTCACACTGATGAATGGCAGATGTATACCACTACGCGTTTCGGCGGGACGCCTTCCTCAGGTCAACAGTAATACTCAAGGGATCAGTCACACGGGTGGTTTTGGACTGACTTCGCCCATGGAGCAGACTTACCCTAGAGGGGTGTGACTAAGGGGTACTTTGCACGCTGTGACATAGCAAGCCGATGCAGCGATATCGCACGTGATAGTCCCCGCCCCCGTCGCAGCAGCGATATCTTGTGATTGCTGGCGTAGCAAACATTATCGCTACGCCAGCTTCACATGCACTTACCTGTCCTGCGACGTCGCTCTGGCCAGCGACCCGCCTCCTTCCTAAGGGAGCGAGTCGTGCGGCATCACAGCGACGTCACACGGCAGGCGGCCAATAGCAGCGGAGGGGCGGAGATGAGCAGGATGTAAACATCCCGCCCACCTCTGTCCTTTTGCATTGCAGCCGGGACGCAGGTAGGAGATGTTCCTCGCTCCTGCGGCTTCATACACAGCGATGTGTGCTGCCGCAGGAATGAGGAACAACATCGTACCTGTCGCTGCACCGGCATTATGGAAATGTCGGACCCCACACCCGATAATACAATACCGACACTTTTGCGCTCGTTAATCGTATCAAAAAGGATTTGCACACTACGATATCGACTGAGACACCGGATTTGCGTCACTTTCGATTTGACCCCACTGACATTGCACCTGCGATGTCGTAGTGTGCAAAGCCCGCCTAAGTGTTTACTGGGTCACACTAGGTACAAGGAAGTACCAAGTGACCGGTGGAATAGAAGGGAAAGAATTAATCCTGTATCTGGGGAAGGGGAAGATGGTGACAACTATCCAAGCCTACCACTGGGCTCTAGGTTCCCTCACCGCCCTAGATATGTTTCGAACCTATGCACCGAGCAGGATACCTGGCCCTAGGCTGATCCTGATCTGAGCCCTAGGTAGGGAGCAGATGGGATGAGCTCTTTCTCAATTTCACTAGGTGCTAAATGACACAAAGGGATAACAAACAAGGGGAAAGAACAAACGAATTATCTCAAGTTGACTCAGGGAGAGGAACTGCAACAACCACCAAGATTCTCCAGATGTATGCAAGCCGGCTGCTTGCACTGAAGACTTGTAAAAGGTAAATGAACTATCACCTGCACTGAGTAATAGGAAGTGAAGGTAAATATAGACACAAGGGAAGTACTGATGAAAAGCAGCTGGAAGGCTAAGGCCTACTCCTAGGGTCTTAAAGGGAAAGGGATGAAAACAATGCAAAAATAATAGAAGGTCAGGGAGCAGTTTGCGTACCTAAACGCTATGACCTTCTATAGCCAAACCTCACAGGAATGTCTGTCATCCGTTACACACCCGTGATATAGGGCCTCTGATAGTTAGGATAGGCTGGTCTGCTGGTAGATACAAGGTTGTCCCCGTAACTACAGCAGCTGAGGGTCAAAGACATGGAAGTAAGTAAGGTACAGGAGGTTGAGACTCAAACCTCTTGAGTCAGATGGTCCAAGACATGCAGCGTAGGATCAAAGTACAGAGTTGAGGTCAGTAGCAGAGAGGTCAGAACGCACAGGTTCACAAGCTGGGTCAGTAACGGGAGGATCAATATGAATAGATGCATTAACAGGAATCCACTAGAAGAACAAACTAGGAACCAATGTTCTGGCAAGGAGTGGTGGGAGGAGCTGCCTAATATGGACCCTCCTACATCAGAATAAGTCAGAGAACCCAATCTCTGCAGGACACAGCAGGTTGAAATCCTGCAGAGACCAGCAACATTTCCCTAAGGCCACATGAACATGTACAGCAGAAACAGCAGTACAGAGGAATGCTGTAACAGGTAAGTGGGCAGCACGGTGGCTCAGTGGTTAGCACTGCAGTCTTTTGGTGGCTCAGTGGTTAGCACTGCAGCCTTGCAGTGCTGGGGTCCTGAGTTCAATTCCTACCAATGACACCATGTGCAAGGAGTTTGTATGTTCTCCCCGTGTTTGCGTGGGTTTCCTCCGGGGTCTCCGGTTTCCTCCCACACTCCAAAAAAGACATACAGATAGGGACTCTAGATTGTGAGCCCCAATGGGACAATGTTGCCCAATATATGTGAGCCGCTCCGAGTCTCAGGAGAAGGGCAGCATTCAAATCTGACAAATAAATAAATAAACTCAGCAGGACACCTGACAAGGGGAGCAGCCGGGCGGTGAGCATGGTGAGTGGGGTGGCACTGAGGAGGTTTACGAATTGCCGCCATGACAGCATCAATCAATGTCAAGAGGGAGGAGCTGGACTAGATATACCAAGGGGAACATGAGCACTTATGGGGCTCTGGACTTTCAAGGTTCTTCTTTTTTAAGCTCTTAGTACTTATAATTACCGAAAATGGAAATGTTATGGTGACGCAGCCAACATATTGATTTCTGTATCTATTTATTGTTTTATAGATATAATCAGTAAATATTAAAAAACACATTACAATTAGAGAATATATTCAATATGTCACCATGTACCATACAGAAAAATGACTCACCACAATAGGAATGCTTCTCGTCGGACCTGTCTTTACAGTGTGCAATGCCATCACAGGTCAGCTCATACTCAATGCATTCACCATTGCCACATTCAAACTCGGAAAACACATTGCAAGATGAATTTCTGGCTGGAAAAATAAATAGGGAATAATGGGTCAACATCCTGCAGTTGTCAATTAAAAACAAATATTTTAAAACCTCTATAATGAAAAAAAAAATATAAAAAAACAGCATGTGTGAGATATTAGAAGAAGTACTCACCTTGCAACTCATCTTAACTACCGCACTTCCCACCATTGGTTTCTCGGCTAAGTCCGGCCGCCTCTTTTTTCCCGCACACGTTTGTCCTTTTTGGGCATTTTCACTTTACACTGAGGCTTCAGAACCAAGAAGGACTCTGATGCTATGATGAACATTGCAAATTCTTGTGCATCACCTTAGACAGTGCATGAAGTGTGATGCCTACTCGGCGCCAGAAGCTCGGAAGATGCCCACAGAGGACCTTTTGTGCTAGAGGAAAGAAGATTTTTGACGCCGGGGCCATACGGGGACTAATGCGATCCTCGCATGACACTTGGCTCACGCTGGCAGCATAGCAGGAGCCGAGTGTCATGCGAGTGTCCCTGTGACTAAGGTCCAATCATGCAATCAGACCTCAGCTGCGGGGGATGGGCTAGCACTGAGGAGAGGCGGATCAGCGTTGCGGAGGGGAGGGAGGGATTTATCTCCCTCTCTCCTCCGTTGCCAGCTATTGCCATTCTCGCACTGCACTCGCGGTACACCGGTGTACCGCGAGTGCAGTGCGATCTTTCTCTCGCCCCATAGATTTGAATGGATGCCAGAGAAAGAGTCTCGCATTACAATCGCAGCATGCTGCGATTGTTTTATCGGTCCGATTGGGGCCGAGAAAGTAATCGCTCATGGGTGCTGATACATAGGTTAACATTGGTGCAAGTGGAATGCGATGTTTTTACCGGTCAGTCGGTGTGTCTTAAGCCTGATGGCGTGCTGCACCATTGTAATGTGGCGGCAGTGGGATAAGTGACTAACGAGGTGAGTATCAATTCTTTTTAAAGCCTGTCCCAGCCCTCTACCAAAAAATAATTGCAAAAAGAATTCAAATTCAAGAGAGTCAGATTTTTTTTTTCATAAATTTGTGGCAAAATGAATTTGACATGAACAAATTTGCTCTTTTCTTGTCTCCTAAAATGAATGCATTAACAAATATCAATCTATTCATAGGCTCTTTTATTAGCACAGCAGCCACCTAGACAAATTAAACTTAAGTCTCCATAGACATTAGACTAACATGAGCCGAATCCTCTGGTATCGACAGTCTAATGTGTATGCGGGTGACGGCCAATTGATGGTTGGGAGAATTGTCAATTGGGATTGTCTGATTCATGACTGCTGATGGCAGAGTTCTTCTGGAGATTATCTGCCAAGAAGGTGTTGTACTTGTGGCTTTTTCGGAGAAAATACTGGAGAAGTTGGGCAAACGAGCGCTCTTCTGTATGGAAGTGTCAGCTGAGATGGCTGTTGGTTTAACAATTGGCTTAAACATTGTTTGGCCAACATTAGAGATGAATCGACCCGTGGAAGGTTGGTTCTGCAGGTTAAACCTGGAGTTTAGATAAAGTTTGGTTCTTGACCAAGACTTGACCCAAACTTCATTGGAAGTCACTGACTGGGAGATTGGCTCTACGTCCATATGCAGCCAGCCATAAATAGAGCATATTTGGGGGAGGGAGGGTGGTGTTTTTTCAGGTTTGTTTGGTACACACTACATCCAATAACACTAATTTTACACCCATTGTGAGCCATTCAAACACTGCAATCGGCTCGCACTGGGCTAAGCACCAAACATACCCAAGCACACCGATGCTCGAGCGAGTGGTCAGCATACGTACAACACCTAAAGACCAAACTCAAACATTGAATTTTCTGTAAAGTCTGTGTTGGGTATGAACACCAAACCTCAAAATTTGGGTCTACTCATCTCAAGCCAACATCCATCGAATGTGTATGGCCAGCTTTAGACGTCATCCCTTGACAATAAGCTTATCATAAAGTTTTCTTACTGCTGAGATCTACAGTGGTTAGCTAAGGAGATAACAGGTAGTATATGTGTAAAGGCCACGTCACACTAAAGCAACATCGCTAGCAACATCGCTGATAAGGAACGACTTTTGTGACGTAGCAGCGATGTTGCTAGCGATGTCGCTGTGTATGACATCCAGCAACAATCTGGCCCCTGCTGTGAGGTCGTTGGTTGTTGCTGAATGTCCTTGGCCATTTTTTAGTTGTTGCTCTTCCCCTGTGCAGCACAGAGCAACAACTAAATGTGCAGGCAGCAGGAGCCGGCTTCTGCGGACGCTGGTAACCACGGTAAACATCGGGTAACCAAGAAGCCCTTCCCTTGGTTACCCGATATTTACCTTCGTTACTAGCGTCCACCGCTCTCACGCTGTCAGTGCCGGCTCCCTGCTCTCTGCACACATAGCCAGACTACACATCGGGTAATTAACCCGATGTGTACTGTGGCTATGTGTGCAGGGAGCAGGGGCCGGCACTGGCAGTGTGAGAGCGGCGGACGCTGGTAACTAAAGTAAATATCGGGTAACCAAGGGAAGGGCTTCTTAGTTACCCAATGTTTACTGTGGTTACCAGCGTCTGCAGAAGCTGGCTCCCTGCTGCCTGCACACGTAGCAGAGTACACATCGGGTAATTAACCCGATGTGTACTGTGGCTAGGTGTTCAGGAAGCCAGCGCTAAGCGGTGTGCACTGGTAACCAAGGTAAATATTGGGTTGGTTACCCGATATTTTCCTTAGTTACCAAGCGCAGCATCGCTTCCACGCGTCGCTGCTGGCTGCCTGTGTGACAGCTCATCAGCAACCCGTGTAGCGACGCTCCAGCGATCCCGGTCAGGTTGCTGGTGGGATCGCTGGAGCGTCGCTTAGTGTGACATCTCACTAGCGACCTCCTAGCAACTTACCAGCGATCCCTATCAGGTTGTATCTTTGTTGGGATCGCTGGTAAGTTGTTTAGTGTGACTGGGCCTTTAGTGTCTTCCAACGCCACCACATGGAAGATTACAAATTACACAATGTTTACTGAAACCAATACATTGTGTAATGAAGAACTGGAGAACGAGAAATGCTCTTGGTGGCCGCCCGTTACTCTTGTGTGTTCACCTTTAGATGGAAAAAAAGTTGTAAGAAACTTACAACAATCTCAAAACTCTTGATCATGTTCATTCACCAAGTGACATTTGAGATAGTCACACTAATTCAAAAATTCGAAGTAACCTATAAGTCACTGTAAAGCCTCAGTGTTGAGAATAGGAAGAGTATTATTTTAGGTTTACTGAATTGTACTGATTATGAATGCAAAGGAAGACAAAAGGTATCAGTGTCACCAGCCTCCCCGGCAGCTGTACCTTCCTCATTTTTATAGTTATTTTTACTATACAGAAAATAAAATAAAACTGACAGCTGCATGACATGCGGTATGTGCGTAAAACTAAAAGATGCGGCATGTAATATTAATGCGCTATGGCACTCGCTTTCTTTGCAGTGTCTCGGTGTAGAATATATTACTTACTCACACATCTGTTGTCATCTAGTAATAACCGGTCTCCTCTACACGAACAGTTGACTCGACCATCGGCGGTAAGAAGGCAAAGGTCATGGCAGCCTCCATTCATGTAGGAACATGGCGACAACTCACCTTAGGGAACACAAATGTTAATAATATTCCACGTGTGTAATAATCGCTTCACACTTCATAAATAATTATAGCCTGGAGACAACAACTTTATCTTAGAATGGTGCCATAAATATAAAATAATTATAGAGTGTCATGCTGGTGAGATATCCATCAATCAAATATGATTTACAGGAGAACTTGGCAGCAGGAGATGAATTCACTTACAGGTCCACCACAGTTGACTTTAAGGGGTTGTCCACTACTAGGACAACCCTTTCTCCTTCTCCCCTTCACCAAATTTATACTTACTTCCATGCCAGCACCATTCCATCGGTGTTAGCACTCGAGATCCCAGGACTCATATGAGGTTGTAACCGTAACGTCACGTGAGGAGAAAATGAATGAATTCAGCTCACCTCTCTTCACCCTAGGGTCCACCACCGGTGCATGGAAGGAAAGACATGTGCATGGAAAAAAGAGGTTTCCAGCATCGGAGGAACGGAGAGATGTATTAAAACTTAAAACATTTCATGAATAAGACCGTAAGGTTGAAACGCGTAAGACAAGGACCATCCCCGCGTCTCTCACTGTGTGCCCCAATGCCCTCGTGTGTGGTATTCTGCTTTTAATGGACTAAATAAATGTTTTAAGTTTTAATACATCTCTCCGTTCCTCCGATGCTGGAAACCTCTTTTTTCTAGCAACGTCACGTGAACCCCAGGCCCAATCACCGCCGGAATGCTTCTCCCGCCTTCGGACATGTAAGTAATCAACAGAAAGTGAGGGCAGCCAAAGCTCTCACTTCCTCTCGATTACTTATTCATCTGATTTTAGGATCAATGAAGATGGCACTGATTAGTATCTGGGCTCGCATGACTTCACAACTAGTGATGGGCAGACTTGCACATACCTGAGACTGGTGGGTCTAACTGGTTAAAAAAACAACTCAGTTGCAGCCCAGGATTGATCCCGGATATCTGACCGGATGCCGGTCCCCATATAAGTCTCTGGTGACCAGAATCCGGCGATTAAAAATGGTGCACAGGACCAAGCGCACTATACTTTCCAAGGCTGTAAATGCTTCCTGGTAGCTCATTCACTTCCGGGGCCGCTCATTACCTTCATTACATATGCACTGCTTTCCTCACCCACTGGCGTCTGTAATTGGTTGCAGTCAGACGCGCCCCCACCCTGAGTTGCAGCTAACTGCTTCCAATCACAAACCCTGTTTGCAGGTCTATTGTGGTAGGCGGGGGAATCAGTGCATATGCATGACGGATAATGCGCGGCCCTGGAAGGGAATAAGTGGACCTGGAAGCAGTTACAGCCACACCGGAGTGTTGGTAAGTATAACTCGCTTGCTTTATTATTTTTTCCTTTATTTTGCCTATACTTGTTTGTATTACCCAAGTGCCAGATCTTGATCGATACCCGGTATTCCCTAAGAATTCTGGGCCCGGCACTTGAGTACCTTTGAACCCGCATGGGTGTGGACATTTACAGTTGGGGTCCACCCAACACTCCAACACTAGTCACAATCTCAAATAAACCCTGGGAACGCGAGTGCTGACACTGCTGGAATGGTACCGGCATGGGAGTTGAGTATAAGATTTTTTGAAAATTGTGCATTGCTTGTAAAATTGAGCAACTTTGCAATTTGGAAGCAATAGTATGGAACAATTATGTGTTCTAAGCTATTCCGCACCTTTTGACCTACATAGAACCAACAAATGACAAAGAAACACTCTTAGGCCTCCATCTGGTTAATGGAATCCAATTGACAAGCTTTGTGTATATGTTGGGAGTTTCTCCAAAGCAGAGGCCAACTGCATCATGTAAACTCTGCCAAAGTCTACCAGCTGGGAAAATCTAGTTGAAACCCCCACATAAAAAGTTATTTTGTAAGGTAGTGTATTGCTAGCCATAAGAATTTAGGCATTTCACCACAGGTGAAGTCAAAGCCCACATTAAACAGTGCAAAGAAATCTAAAAAAGTACAAAAACAGCAAAAAAAAACTATATTGCCTACCATCTGAGACTATCTTATACAAGTGCATCTCAATAAATTAAAATATCATCAAAAAGTTAATTTATTTCAGTAACTTAATACAAAAAGGGAAACACATATATTATATAGAGTCATTACACACAGAGGGATCTATTCCTCTATATTATATAGAGTCATTACACACAGAGGGATCTATTCCTATATATTATATAGAGTCATTACACACAGAGGGATCTATTCCTCTATATTATATAGAGTCATTACACACAGAGGGATCTATTCCTATATATTATATAGAGTCATTACACACAGAGGGATCTATTCCTCTATATTATATAGAGTCATTACACACAGAGGGATCTATTCCTATATATATTATATAGAGTCAATACACATAGAGGGATCTATTCCTATATATTATATAGTCATTACACACAGAGGGATCTATTCCTATATATTATATAGAGTCATTACACACAGAGGGATCTATTCCTATATATTATATAGAGTCATTACACACAGAGGGATCTATTCCTATATATTATATAGAGTCATTACACACAGAGGGATCTATTCCTATATAATATATAGAGTCATTACACACAGAGAGATCTATTCCTATATATTATATAGAGACACTTACTGCCTTCTGGACATATGTCAGGTCAGCAGTCTTCCCCATGATTGTGTAGCTTACTGAACCAGACTAAGGGACCATTTTAAACGCTTAGGAAGCCTTTGCAGGTGCTTTTTGGTAGTTATTCTAATTTTCTGAGATAATGACTTTTGCGTTTTCATTGGCTGTAAGCCATAATCATCTACATTAACAGAAATAAACACTTGAAATAGATCCCTCTGTGTGTAATGACTCTATATAATATATAGGAATAGATCCCTCTGTGTGTAATGACTATGTAATATATAGGAATCGATCTCTCTGTGTGTAATGCCTCTATATAATATATAGGAATCGATCAGTCTGTGTGTAATGACTCTATATAATATATAGGAATAGATCCCTCTGTGTGTAATGACTCTATATAATATATATGAATAGATCCCTCTGTGTGTAATGACTCTATATAATATATAGGAATAGATCCCTCTGTGTGTAATGACTATGTAATATATAGGAATCGATCGCTCTGTGTGTAATGCCTCTATATAATATATAGGAATCGATCAGTCTGTGTGTAATGACTCTATATAATATATAGGAATAGATCCCTCTGTGTGTAATGACTCTATATAATATATATGAATAGATCCCTCTGTGTGTAATGACTCTATATAATATATAGGAATAGATCCCTCTGTGTGTAATAACTCTATATAATATATAGGAATAGATCCCTCTGTGTGTAATGACTATATGATATATAGGAATAGATCCCTCTGTTTGTAATGACTCTATATAATACATAGGAATAAATCCCTCTGTGTGTAATGACTCTATATAATATATAGGAATAGATCCCTCTGTGTGTAATGACTCTATATAATATATAGGAATAGATCCCTCTGTGTGTAATGACTCTATATAATATATAGGAATAGATCCCTCTGTGTGTAATGACTATATATAATATATAGGAATATATCCCTCTGTGTGTAATTACTCTATATAATATATAGGAGTAGATCACTCTGTGTGTAATAACTCTATATAATATATAGGAATAGATCCCTCTGTGTGTAATGACTATATAATATATAGGAATAGATCCCTCTGTGTGTAATAACTCTATATAATATATAGGAATAGATCCCTCTGTGTGTAATGACTCTGTATGACATATAATAAATACGTAAAATAGATACCCAAGTGTGTAATGACTATATAATATATAATAAACACGTGAAATAGATCCCTCTATGTGTAATGACTCTATATAATAAACACTTGAAATAGATCCCTCTGTGTGTAATGACTCTATATAATAAACACTTGAAATAGATCCCTCTGTGTGTAATGACTTTATATAATATGTAGAAATAGATCCCTCTGTGTGTAATAACTCTATATAATATATAGGAATAGATCCCTCTGTGTGTAATGACTCTATATAATATATAGGAATAGATCCCTCTGTGTGTAATGACTCTATATAATATATAGGAATAGATCCCTCTGTGTGTAATGACTATATAATATATAGGAATAGATCCCTCTGTGTGTAATGACTCTATATAATATATAGGAATAGATCCCTCTGTGTGTAATGACTATATAATATATAGGAATAAATCCCTCTGTGTGAAATGACTGTATATAATATATAATAAACACTTGAAATTGATCCCTCTGTGTGTAATTACTTTATATATGTAGAAATAGATCCCTCTGTGTGTAATAACTATGTAATATATAGGAATAGATCCCTCTGTGTGTAATGACTCTATATAATATATGTGTTTCACTTTTTGTATTGAATTACAGAAATAAGTTAAGTTTTTGAGGATATTCTAATTTATTCAGACACACTATCACATATCAGACACATATCAATGTTCAGTTCCACTTTAAATAACTTAAAGGGACATCTTATACAGGTATAGATTTTTACAAGGTTAGATGGTGAAAGTGTAACTAGTGGAATCTTCGTCTATCACAAGAGCAACGACCATGGATCCCTTTGACAACCTTTCTATATTTGCATCACATATGACTGTGACACATTCTCTACATTATACTGATACCTCGAAAAGATTTTACTTTCCTTTTCAGTGAACTACAAAATGTTGGTAGACTGTCTCAATTTATGACTCATTGTCATGTGAGAAAGAAGAGGAAAAAGTAAAGTGTGTCAGTGTGCGCAGTATAATGTGATGTGCGGAATTCTGGGCCTCATCTGAAAGGCCTCTGTTATTGTAAGGACGGTATTCTGGCAGAACCAGCACTTTATAGACTAAACAGATAATACAGCAACTTTTTATTAATATATAGAAATACTCCTGCAACTATTTTAAAAGAGAGCGAACTCTAACGTGTACTCGTCATCTATCCGGTAGTGTAACAGTCACAATATTCTTTCTTGTAATTACATGTCTGTCTCATAAAACCATTCCTAACCTCATAGTGCGCTGGTTAGAAAAAGTGCAAACCATTTCATGAAATAAATAAATATGGATATTTACTACTGGAAAAAAAAAACATTATTTTACTGCACACACATTATTCTATATATATATTAGCTGTAGTACCCGGGCGTTGCCCGGAATAGTAACTGTCTCTCTGTCTCTGTCTGTGTGTCTGTCTCTGTGTGTCTGTCTCTGTGAGTTTGTCTCCGTGTGTCTGTCTCTGTCCATGTGTGTCTGTGTCTGTCTCTGTCTCGTTCCCCGTCTGTCTCGTTCCCCGTCTGTCTCGTTCCCCGTCTGTCTCGTTGCCCGTCTGTCTCGTTCCCCGTCTGTCTTGTTCCCCGTCTGTCTCGTTCCCTGTCTCTGTATCTTTCCCTGCCTCTGTATCTTTCCCTGCCTCTATCTCTTTCCCTGTCTCTGTCTCGTTCCCTTTCTCGGTCTCGTGCCCTGTCTCTATCTCTTTCCCTGCCTCTGTATCTTTCCCTGCCTCTATCTCTTTCCCTGTCTCTGTCTCGTTCCCTGTCTCGGTCTCGTTCCCTGTCTCTATCTCTTTCCCTGTCTCTGTCTCTTTCCCTGTCTCTGTCTCTTTCCCGGTCTCTGTCTCTTTCCCCGTCTGTCTGTGTCTGTCTGTCTCTTTCCCTGTCTACCTCTTACTGTGTCTCTCTTTCTGTCTCTCTCTATCCCTCTCCCCACCGACATCTTATTACCTCACACATAAGCTTCTTATACTAACAATTTATTTTGTTTCTATAGCAACCACTCACAGCTGCTATTAATAACCTATAGCTTGCAGCTCCACTGACTTTAATGGAGGCAGGTTTTTTTGGAGAGTAACTGTAAAGCGTGGGTTTAAATTTTCCCATCAAAACATAGTCTATGATGTAGTCACATGGGGTGTCTGTGCAAAATTTCATGATTGTAAATGCGCTGGTGCGGATTCCTTTAGCGGACATATACACATACATACACACATACATACACAGCCTTAAAAATTAGATATACTGCTGAAAAAATAAAGGGACCACTAAAATACCATTGTGTTGTTTAAGTGTTCCCTTTATTTTTTTGAGCAGTATATGTCAGGTGAAATAAGTATTGAACACGTCACCAGTTTTCTAAGTAAATACATTTGTAAAGATGCTATTGACATGAATTTCTCAGCAGATGTCAGTAACGTCCCATCCAATCCACACAGGCAAAGAGATCAAACAATAGATGGCCATTAATTAAGATATGTGTAATAGTGAGAAATGACACAGGGAAATGTATTGAGCAAATGAAGAACAAGAGATGCAAAAAGTCATGGAAAGTCCTGACACCAGCTGAAATCTAACAGTAATTAGAAAACAATCCTGCCACTTTGTGAAAAATAATATCAGCTGGTTCAACTGATGGCCTAAAAAAAGATGTTTTGTTACCAAGGTGCCACACAAGAAACATCTCATGATAGGTGAAACCAGTGAGCTGTCTCAAGACCATTGCAACCTTATTGTTTTCAAAACATACTTGGTTTTGGTTACAGAAGAATTTCTAAACTACTAAAGGTTCCAGTGACTGTTGGGGCTATAATCCAGAAGTGGAAAGGACATAATTTCAACATGAACCGGCCATGACCAGGTGTTCTCCACAAGATTTCAGACAGTGGAGTGAAAAGAATTATCAGAATAGTTGTTCAAGAGCCAAAGAGAACCTGTGGAGGGCTATAGAAAGACCTGAAGTCAGCAGGTACAATTGTTTCAAAGAAAACAATAAGTAATGCACTCCCCCTCCATGACCTGTATGCACGCTCCTGTGTGCACGCTCCTGTGTGCACGCTCCTGTATGCACGCTCCTGTATGCACGCTCCTGTATGCACGTTCCTGTATGCACGCTCATCATGCAAGACTCCATTGCTCAACAAAAAGCAGGTTCAAGTGACTTTAAAGTTTGCTCAATATTTACATTCACATAGGCCTGTGAAATACTGGGAGAATGTAATTTGGTCAGATGAGACCAAAACAGAACTCTTTGGAGGCCATAATACACACCATGTTTGGAGGCCAAAAGGCAAATCACCACAACATGCCAACAACGGTGGAATCTGGAGGTGGGGACACCATGGTGAGGGGCTGTTTTTCAGTATACAGCACTGGCAAACTTCATATGATTGAAGGAAGGATGAATGGACAAATGTACCGAAACATTCTTGATAAACATCTGCTGCCATCTACCAGGATGATGAGGATGAAACGAGAGAGGACATTTCAGCAGACGATGACCCCAAACACACAGCCAAGGAAACTCTACACTGGTTTCAGAGAAAGAAAATTAATTTGCTAGAATGACCGAGCCGATCCCCGGAGCTGAATCCAATAGAAAAGGTATGGAAGGAACTAAAGCTCAGAGTTCATAGAAGGAGCCGGGACCTGCAGGATGTGAGGAGTGTGTGCGGAAGAATGGACCAAAATCCACCTGAGCAATGCAGGCGACTAGTGTCTCCATACAGGAGGTATCAGGAGGCTTCATCACCAACAAAGGCTTTTATAGTGTGAAATAAATTTCAGTAGCGTGTTCATTACTTTTTTAGTGTATAATTTCTAATTATTACACATAACTTAATTTATGGACATCTATGGATTGATTTCTTTGCCTGTGTGGATTGGATGGGTTGTTACCGACATCTGGTGAGAAATTCATGACAATAGCACCTTTAGAAATATATTTATTTAGAAAATTGGTGATGTGTTCAATACTTATGTCACTCACTATATATCAAGAACAATATCTCGCTAATTGCTATATAATGTTTCCACTTACAGCTATTAGTGTCATTGGCCACCGCTATGATCCCCATTGGCTGATGCGGTATATCGGCTCGTAGAACCTTGGTCTCTCCTCCAGTGTATTTGCTGGATCGCAATATTGCTCTTCTTACCCAATCTGACCAGAATATATAGTTATCATATATGGCCATACTGAGGAACGTGCCAGGGCCCGATCTCACAATCACCTGCAAGAAAGCAACAACTGAAATTATAATGTGTACACGTAGCTTGTATTCCTCTTAACTCAAAAACTGTGAAACCTGCTCAAGTGCACATGCTTGATTATAAAGAGTATTACAACAATTAGCATTTTACATGACGAAAAGGAGAAGGTGAGCTGTGACATCACGTATTGTGACTGGTGGATCCTGTGTTATTTTCTGTATACAGATGTGTTATCAATCATTATACAGGAGGAGGAGGTGAGTTGTGACATACAGTATACTGTGAATAGCGGATCCTCTGTTATCTACTGTATATAGAGTTGTTATCAGTCATTGTACAGGAGGAAGAGGTGAGCTGTGACATCACCTATTGTGAATGGTGGATCCTGTGTTATTTACTGTATATAGAGTTGTTATCAGTCATTGTACAGGAAGAAGAGGTGAGCTGTGACATCACCTATTGTGACTGGTGGATCCTGTGTTATTTACTGTATATAGAGGTGTAATCAGTCATTGTACAGGAGGAGGAGGTGAGCTGTGACATATATTATGAATAGCGGATCCTCTGTTATCTACTGTATATAGAGTTGTTATCAGTCATTGTCCAGGAGGAGGAGGTGAGCTGTGACATCATCTATCGTGAATGGTGGATCCTGTTTTATGCACTGTAAAACGCAGTGTTATAGGTCATTGTACAGGAGGAGGAAGTGAGCTGTGACATCACCTATTGTGAATGGTGGATCCTGTATTATCTACAATAAATAGCAGTGTTATTAGTCATTGTACAGGAGGAGGAGGTGAGCTGTGACATCACCTATTGTGTATGGTGGATCCTCTGTTATCTACTGTATATAAAGGTGTTATCAGTCTTTGTGCAGGAGGAGGAAGTGAGCTGTGATATCACTTATTGTGAATAGTAAGCTTTGTGGTGGACAGCCAGCTTGACCCCAAATCGTTTTAACTGGAGCAGCTGTGGTGTACGCTACTGGAGCTGAAATCGTAGTTCTGTGGGGGAGCTAAGAAAACATGCAGTATAATAATCTGCTGGGCATGCTCTCTGTGTATACAGGCCGTGTAATATTCTGTACTTTTTTAGGGTGCAAAAAATGTGGAGAATATCAAATAGGTAATGTGGAAGTGGCCGTGATGCTGCTGGCGGTGGCGCTGCTGCAGGGAGAGGACGTAGTTGATCTGTGCCCGCTACGCGCCCAAATGAAACGCCCTCCTCTGGTGCAAGCAGGCGACAGGACATTCTCCGTAACATTGTAGGCGCTAGTACCGCTGTGCGAATGGTGGGGTCGGCACAAGTAGAGGCGGTTTTAGACCGGTTGGCTGAGAGCGCTCCAGTTCACTCGCTTTGTCTTCCACCGGGTCCTCTCTTAATCATGGCCCCAGTTCCGACAAGCAACAAAACAGAACCGGCGTCCTATTCCATTATTCCTATGGGGAGTATGCAGGCATCACTGCTTGCTTTGAACAATAATATTTTCAAACTGAAATCTTCGGGCCCCGGGACACTCAGTCATCAGCAGCGGGGAGTGCCTCTAGGCAAAAGACCAGGGACTAGTGGTATCAAGTGTCACGGCGGACCACAAACTCAATCCCAAATCAAACTATGAGTGTTTTAACTGCAGCAGCTGCAGTGAACGCTACTGGAGCGGACATATTGGATCTGTGGGCGAATTATGACAACAGGCCCTATGGGAGGTACTCTTAAAATTGTAATGCTATTCCATTTTTTCCTATTTAACCATGATGGCTTTGGTGACAGAACCCCTTTAAGCCCACTTTTTTTTCCTTTTACAGCCCCCTACCCTTTACCAAAACCATTTTACAGCACAGAGGTTTGGGTCCCCATTGACTTCTATGGGTTTTGGGGTTCGGAGTTAAGTTTGGGTCAAGCTCGAGGGCCAAACCAAACTTTTAACTAAAGTCCGGCCGATCCTACACTGGTCCTCACCCTACAAGGCACGACTGATTGCGATATCAATGACTAGAGTTTTATCCATAGACTTACTTTCCACATAAAAAAATTCTTTTATATATGATCCTACAATGATTATACAGAACTTCCAAAGATACTTTATTTTTATCAGTGCTGTGTGCAGGGGGCTGGCTGACTGCTCGTCATAATATTGAAGATAACCCACCTCTATGTCTATGCATTAACCATAGAAAAGTAAAAGTGCAGCAGTATTTTTCGGGCACCAAAGCTTGGAAGCAGGGGAACCAGGCACGGTTACATTTACTTCTTTATTCATAAATCAGAACATCACTTCACAACAGGTTTCGGCAACATACTACACCTTCATCAGGTGATGACTGAAAATTGTGATGCAGTCATAGAAGCAGTGGATATAGAGGTCCTGGTATTAAGATCTGTCTACCTCCACAACACCAGGACCTCTATATCCACTGCTTCTATGACTGCATCACAATTTTCAGTCATCACCTGATGAAGGCGGAGTATGCTGCCGAAACATGTTAAGTGATGTTCCTAATTTCTGAATAAATAAGTAAATGTAACCATGCCTGGTTCCCCTGCTTCCAAGCTTTGGTGCCCAAAAAATACCACTGCACTTTTCCTTTCTATCTACAATCCCTCATCGGAGGGCTAGCGGACAGATCTGATTAGGGAGGAGCCTTCCCTAACTAAAGGACCTGCAACTCAAGGACCTGCTGTGGCGACACATATCACATGACCGGCCAATTGCAGAACGTGGAATTGCTCGGACGTGTGGTGGGCATTATACACCAGCAGCGTTCCCCGGGTTGTGTGAGGATTGCACAACCCAAACAGGTTAGTAGTTCCAACTTTACCCCCCTCCACTGGAACACCAGGTGTTATACAAGGAGCGCCCCTCTCTTTTCTTATTTCCTATGCATTAATCATGGCTGAGTTACTAAAGTGAGCCAATCTACCAGTAAGGCCTTTCACATATAGCACTGACGTGAAACAACCATAAGACGGGAAGAGCCGGAAGTGGACAATTTAGGCAAAAATAAAGCTTTGGCGCATTATTCGTTGGACACCAGTGGCAGCTGACAAAGCCCACTTGGCAGACATAAAAATGGGAAAATAGTAAATCCCAACCCTCATAACAAAGCTTCCAAGGGGTCATTCCAAAATTTGTCTTGCTGATCACATGATTAAAGTTCAAGCGATTAATTATGGAAGATCAACCAAAATCATCCGGGAAATGGGTAAATAGGGTCAAACAGAAGCTGTAAACTGTCACAACCCTACGGTTTAAAGACTAAAGGCCCCGTTACATGCTACGATATATCGGGAATATGTCGTCAGGGTCACGGATTCCATGACGCACATCCGGCATCGTTTGTTATATCGTAGCGTGTGACAGCTACGTGCGACTGTGATCGAGCAAAAATACTCACCTTATCGTTGCTCGTTGACACATCGTTCATTTTCAAAATATCGGTCACATTCCTGGATGCAGGTTGTTCGTCGTTCCTGAGGCAGCACACATCGCTACGTGTGACACCCCGGGAATGACGAACACAGCTTACCTGTGTCCTCCGACAATGAGGAAGGAAGGAGGTGGGCGGGATGTTATGTCCCGCTCATCTCCGCCCCTCCGCTTCTATTGGACGGCCGCTGTGTGACGTCGCTGTGACGCCGAACGTCCCTCCCCCTTCAGGAAGAGGATGTTCGCCGCCCACAGCGAGGTTGTTCGGGAATAAGTACGTGTGACGGGGGTTAACGACTTTGTGCGCCACGGGCAACAAATTGCCCGTGACGCACAAACGACGGGGGTGGGTGCGATCGCACGATACATCGTCCCATGTAACGCCGCCCTAAGACCCTCACCACTGTGCGGAGCTGACATCTCACCACTGTGTGGAACTGCCGGCTCACCACCGTGCGGAGCTGCCGCCTCACTACCGTGTAGAGCTGCCGCCTCACCAACGTGCAGAGGTGCCGCCTTACCACCGTGCAGAGGTGCCGCCTTACCACCGTGCGGAGGTGCCGCCTCACCACCGTGGCGGAGCTGCCGCCTCACTACTGTGCGGAGGTGTCGCTTCACCAACGTGCAGAGCTGATGCGTCACCACTGTGCGAAGCTGCCGCCTCACCACCGCGCGGAGCTGCCACCCAACCTACACCCCACCTACTTTTTCCTCCCCAAAATCCTATAGAATGTAAGCCCGCAAGGGCATGGTCCATTATTTTTTTGGATCATCTACAATTGTATCACTCATAAACTGATAAATCCATCATGTGAAAATAGGCAAAATTAGACCTTTTGGGTTTTGTATTTGGGCTTCCTCAATGATGCTGCCGATTCTTGCTTGACCCATAATCCCCCTATCATGTGTCGGCAACAGGTAAATCTTAACTAATGCAAACTAAAAACAGCCAAGACATTAAAAAAAGTTAACTCAATTTACATGTAAATCCACTCAATCCATTTGCATAAATAATGTTTAAGGCTTTACTAACCAATTAATTTAGACCCATGTGTAAAAAAAGCCCAACACTTTGAAGTATAGGCAATATTAATTTGCCTTGTTTGTAAATTAGGGTTTGCGATATTGATTCTAGGAATTAGTTAATAAGCTTTGAAATCCCAACATAGTGAATACCGTCCTCCCTTCCCTGTTTATAATGCAGTCGGGAGATACGGGGTAATCAGCAAAAGCCATATTCCTGCAAGGATTTTGTTAAGAGCAATTAAAGCCACCAATTCACATGAATATATTAAAGGCTGCGGAATACTCCACTGAATACAGTACCTGAAATTACCGGGATTGGGCAAGGATGGCTCAATATACCAATTGGCGCTCCACTACAAGCTTCTATTAAAAGAGACATATTTCCTAAATTGGGCAGACAGAAAACTATTGACTGGGTATAAGAGAAAACCAGCGCCTCTCCTATCTACAGGCTGTGTTTGGTACTGCAGTTCAGTGCAATTTACTGCAATAGAATGGCAATACCACACACAATCCAACAATGTTTCAAGGAAAAAGCAGCCATATTTTTCTAATTCTCTGTAACAACTTGATGTAGCAACTTTATTATGGTAACATTTATCATACACATTACCTTACACCACAGATAAGATGCTTTTTTGCACTAACACTTGCACGTGCTGTGGCTTGTGATTCATTTAACATCTCCGTTGAAGTGAGCACACGATTGGTAATCGCTGTGAGGTCATACTTATGTGGCTTGTCTGCATTAAGTCATGATACTATGGCTTGTGTGTGTCCACTTACCATAGTTCTAATTCCAAACACATTCATCTATATAGGTATATATCATTAACCTCTGTATTCTATCCTGCATGATACACCCATTGACTTCTAAGGAAGATACTCCATTGACTTCCATGTGGATTTCAATGTGTGTGTATGCATTTGCATGCGTATAATTATATGTGGGGTATTTCCATATTGCTGCTTATGCCGCTGTTTATCATATGTGTTGATCCTTTATAAAATTGTTCTATATGCATGCAAACCACCTTTGAATTTCTCATATACGGTGTTTGTATGCTGTGACCTCTTCAGTAGAGCTCGCAAGAGAATATGGTCTCTTATGGATCAGCACATGGGTAACTTTGGTTGTGATGCATAGGCATATGGATGAATATTAACACATTGGTATGCCTTATTGTGAGGTAATTTTTGTATGTATTCTATCCTGCATGACGCACCCATTGACTTCCATGGAAGATACTCCATTGACTTCCATGTGGACTTCAATGTATGTGTATGCATTTGCATGCGTATAATCACATGTGGGGTGTTTCCATATTGCTGCTCATGCCGCTGTTTTTCATGTGTATTGATCCTTTATGAAATTTGTTTATATACATACAAACCACCTCTGAAATTCTCATATACGGAGTTTGTATGTTGTGACCTCTTTAGTAGAGCTCGCAGAGTATACAGTTTCTTATGGATCGGCACATGGGTAACTTTGGTTGTGATGCATAGGCATATGGATGTGGATTAATACACTGGTATGCCTATGAGGTAATTTTATGCTTCTGCTCATGCCGCAGGTTTCCCCATACGCATTGAATTTGTGTGTAATTTACATCTATACACATATAAATCATCTGTTGATGCTTTATTGTTATATATGGGGTTTCTATGTTGTGGCCTTTAGAGCAGAACCTATATAGAACGCAATCCCCATGGATTACTATGGTAAATCCTCTTGTGATGCGTGAATACGGATGTGCATCTAATACGCAATTGTTATTATAATAAACGGATAACATTTTGGAGTCCTTTCCACATCTTAGGTCCTGTCTCAATCCCTCCTGCTTGGATATTTATATGGATTGTTATGGATATGGCTTATTTTGCTTATTAACTAATATTCTAGCGGGAGTAGATTGATGCGTCGACCTGATGTGATCCTTCTCCTAACTATAGGACCTCCATCTTTGTTGGATATGACCTTATATCTTATATTACTGAAGATAATTGGCACACTTTATTCTGTACCTAAATGTTTGCGGTGATGTACACCGTTGTTTTCCTCCCCTCACTTGTCCACACTTTTATGAATACTGATACAAAATAAAAATATGTATTGAACCGCAGATCGCCTCTCTTGTTCTTGTTTTGGTTACCACAGATAAGATGAAAACCACAGAGACACAAGAAAAGCCCCGAAACATGAAACAGCTCTTCTCGAGCTCCGTTCATTCTACCAATTAATCAAGCAAAAAATGGTTCAAATTATTTAGGATATCACACAATGCATCCTCCTTCCTTCCTTCCATCCTTCCTTCCTTCCTTCCTTCCTTCCTCCCTTCCTTCCTTCCTTCCTTCCCTCCTTACTTCCTTCCCTCCTTCCTTCCTTCCTTCCTTCCACCCTCTTTTCTTCCTCCTTTCTTCCATTCACCCATTTCTTTCTTTCTTTCTTTTTTCCTTACTTCCGACCTCCCTTCCTTCCTATGTTCTGTCCTTCCATACTTGAGTGCTTCAGTCTGCCATCCATTTATCCATGCTTCCTTCCACCTTCCTGCCTTCCTTCCTTCTTTCCTTCCTTCTTTCCTCTTTCCCTGTTTACTCCTTCCTTATTTTCCTTATTTCCTCCTTTTCCCTTCTCTTCTTTCTGCCTTGCTTTCATTCTTTCCTTGTTTCTATATCTAAATCTCCTTCTTTCCTCCTTTCCATCTTCCTTCCTTCCCTACCTTCTTCCATACATCCTTCCTTATTTCCTTTCTTCCGATTTCTCTGTTTACTCCTTCATTACTTTCCTCCTTTTCCTCTTCTTTTTTTCTACCTTCCTTCCATTCTTTCCTTGTTTCCCTATCTAAATCTCCTTCTTTCATCCTTTCTGTCCCCTACTTTCCTCCTTCCTTTCTACCCTCCTTCCATATTTCCTTTCTTCCTCTTTCTCTGTTTACTCCTTCATTATTTTCCTCCTCTCTTCTTTCTGCCTTGCATCCACTCATTCCTTGTTTCTCCATCATTTCTTACCATTTTATCTTTTTTCTCCTTTCCTCTGTCCTCCCTTCGTCCTCTTTCCTTTCCTTCCTCATTTCTTCTCACACTCTCCTTTTTCTTTTGTATATCTTTTTCATTGACTTCTTCTTTCTTCCACTCTCTTCTCTTTCTCTTTCATTCTCTCCTTCTCTCCACGTTCTTTTTTTCCTCCCACCCTCTTCCTTATCTCCGTCTTCCATATTTCCCCTTTTCTTCTCATTATACCTTCCCTTTATCCGTTACATGCTTTTTTTCTTCTTTAGTTCTATTTTTTCTCTTTCTAAGGCCCCTTTCACACTGCCTTTTTACTTACGTTCAATGGTCCCGTCAGGGCATCCGTCCGAACCGCCCCTCCCCCACCCCACAACGCGTGTTTCGGATGCATTCGCCGACAGGGCTATTGACTATAATGGAGCAGACTCCGTTAGCGTGTGCTCTGTCTTGCACCATTTTTAAACATATATACGTTTTCTGCAGGCGGATACCCAAATGTAGTCGACGATATGTGCAAAAATGGTGCAAGACAGTGCATACACTAACGGAGTCTGCTCCATCTATAGAATGTAAGCCCACAAGGGCAGGGCCCTCTTCCCTCTGTACCAGTCTGTCTACTGTAACTTGTATCTGTATTCTGTATGTAACCCCTTCTCATGTACAGCACCATGGAATTAATGGTGCTCTATAAATAAATAATAATAATACTAATAATAATAATAATTATAGTCAATGGCCCCGTCGGCGCATGCATCCGAAACACGCGTTGTGGGGTGAGGGAGGGGCGGTTCGGACGAATGCCCCGACGGAACCACTGAACGTAAGTAAAAGGCAGTGTGAAAGGGGCCTTAGAAAGAGAAAAAATTGAAATAAATAAAGAAGAAAAAAGCATATAACGGAAAAAGGGAAGGTATAATGAGAAGAAAAGGGGAAATAGGATGATGGGGATAAAGAAGAGGGAGGGACGAAAAAAAGAACGGGAAGAGAAGGAGGAGAGAAAGAAAGAGAAAGGGAAGAGAGTGAAGGAAAGAAGAAGTCAATGAAAAAGATATCCTTGTTCCTCGCGCACTCCTTACTTTCTGTTCCCATCCCTTTCTATTTTACATTCACACATCCATGTGACACATCCAAGCACCATTCGATTTTTTTTCTGAAAACATTACAACCCACAGAATAGAATAAAAGTATTGACACATCTGTTAAAATCCCGAATCCAAAAGAGAAATCTGTGTGATTCAGAGCGTCCGATTCTGCTCCGATTAGCGGATGGGATACCGCAATTTGAGACTATGTAAATACGTTGGGTTCTGATTTGTTTCCATTTTGCTTCCGTCTCTCATGGATATAATGCTTTGTGATACATTTGATTAAAAACATTCCAAAGCTTGTGAAGGTTTTTTAGTTAGCACACGTCTTCAGTGAGTAGAAACAGAAGCAACGAGGTTGACGTCTGAGGAACAAATGGTCCATTTCTCTAGAATGCTAACAGTCATTCGGAATTTAGAACATTTCTTCTATATCCAACATTGTAACATTGTCTCCATCGGACTGATTTGTGCAGCCATCTTCAAGCTCTAATGGTTTGCTACAGCTGATTAGGTGCTTCATCTAAAAACACAGCCCGGGGCTTTATAGACTATGTATGTGTGTGTTACTGAGATTTGGAAATCCAAATCGCTTCTTCAGAGCGAAAGAGGACTGGACCTCCAGCAACACCTATCGGCAGCAATCGTAAAAGTCAACATTGACTCTATAAAGGGTTTTGCCACTTGACTTAAAGGGGTTGTCCATTACTTTTACATTGATAGCCTTTCCTTAGGATAGGTCATCAATGTATGATCGGCTGAGGACCAACACCCAGCACCCCCGCCGATCATCTGTTCTTGGTGATGGTGGCTGCAGCAGCAGGAAGACAGAAATACTCAGTGGCTCGTCTTCTGATAGTGGCAGCGGCCAGGTACTGCACAACCCTCTATTGATTTAAATGGGAAATGCAGTACCGGATCTCGGTCACTATCAGAAAACAAGGCAGCTCCGGAATTGAGCATTTCCGGCTGCATTCACCAAAAACACCTGATCGTGGAGGTGTCGGGAGTCAGACTAGCCGATCATACATTGATGACCTATCAAAAGGATAGGCCATCAATGTAAAAGTAGTGGATAACCTCTTTAAGTTAAATAGCCAGACCAAACACTCCATTTGCAGACATGTTCAGGGTGTTTTCCCCTCATTAGTGCAAAGCAGGTGGACTGGTTCTGGCAGAAAAAATAACTACCAAGTACCAAAAAAGTAAAATAGTGGGCAACTATGTAATAATAGCCTAGTATTATATAATATAAAACACAATAAAAATCTCACCAGGGAGGTAACTAGGGCACTTATATGCAATATGTGGACACCAAAAAAACACTCCACATTGGCCATGGTATATAGGGATCAAGCTAGGTCAGTGACACAGGAATAACTAAGTCCGTACGTTCTCGGAAGCTTGGCGCTGGAGTATCGAGGCACACGCAGTTGTGCTTTACCAGCAAAAAATGACTAATGCCAGACGCATGTGCTCTGGAGATCTTGGACATCTTGGAGCTGGAGAATAAAGGGGGCCTTACACGCTCTTGAAAGCCCCCACCCCCGTCGCTTGTGCGTCACGGGCAAATCGCTGCCCGTTGCGCACAATATCGTTAGTCCCCGTCACACGGACTTACCTGCTTAGTGACGTCGCTGTGACCGGCGAACTGCCTCCTTTCTAAGGGGGTGGTTCGTGCGGCGTCACAGCGACGTCACATGGCAGCCATCCAATAGAAGCGGAGGGGCGGAGAGCAGCCAAAAGAAAGTGACGCCCACCTCGTTGCCGGAGGACCCAGGTAAGGTGTTGTTCATCGTTCCCGGGGTGTCACACGTAGCGATGTGTGCTGCCTCAGGAACGACCAACAACCTGCGTCCTGCACCAGCAACGATATTTGGGATTAGAACGATGTGTCAACGATCAACGATAAGGTGAATATTTTTGATCATTAACAGACGTTCGGAGCTGTTACACGCAACATCGTTAACGATGCCGGATGTGCGTCACGAATTCCGAGACCCTGACAAAATATCGTTAGATATGTCGTTGCGTGTAACGGGTCCTTTAGTCCCTTGTCATGCATGTTGAGGACATGATGTTGTGCATAATCCGGAAGTGTAAGGGGAAAACGTTTCTCCTTGCAGAAAGACAATTTGAATATTTCCCAGAGGGGCATTGCAGATTTAAGACCCCTCACTGGCAGCCAGACTGGTTTGTCAGGTCTCCGCAAGGAAAAACGTTTTCCCCTTAGACCCCACTAAAGCTTCTCATGCTATCAGATCAGATCCCATACTTTGCACTGGCGAGGGACAATCACCCCGAAACACCGTGTCTGCAAATTGGAGTTCTGATCTGGCATAAAGCAACATTTGACTTTTAGGATTGCTACTTCCAATAGGTGGCGCTACAGTTTGTCTCCTTCCTCACTGGAGAGACAATTTGTTGTGCGAGTGATGGGATTTTGGACTAATAGTTTCCTTACATGATTGATGGATTGAGGATTGCCCAATGTATGGAAATGTCTCATCCTTCACCAAGGGTGAAGGTATTGGTTGACCTCATGATGACATCGCAACCAAACCTTTAAATGGTCTGACTCTCCCCATCCTGGCTTACTATAGCCTTAGTCCCTGATGAAGCCAGTCATGGCGAAACATATCGGGCAGGCTTATAGCTAGGAATTTTTAATTAGCAGATATTAGGGTAGGAAATAATAATGGTTATATGGGAAATAAGGAAATTGGATCAGTTAGGTCACGTCCAATTGTAGTGCTTATATAAGGAATATTACTAATCTCCTATCCCTCTCTGTCTTTTTAATGTTAGCCAATTATTGTTTAACAAAAGTTATGTCTAGTTAGGGTACCTTTAGTTGCCCTTAGGGGCAAATTGTGTTTATGGTTAATTTAACCCTATGTTGATCGAGGAATTTTTGAGTGATACAGGAATAAACACAGGAGGTTCCTATACAGTGTGTCCACCCATATCCTGTCCACCGCCATTAACTTGAGAACGGCAGCAGCTATAGGCATAGAAGTGGTGTCTAGGTATAGTAAAGTAGCCATGGCGTAGCGGTGTCGATTCGTATTGAATTGATGATGCCCTACAACTTTGTAATTCACTTTTTTCCTCTATCTCGTTCTGTTTTTGAGATAAAAATGCTAACTCCGTTGTTTTCCACCAGGTGGCGCTATAGGTAGTTTCATTGCATAGCGCATGGCTACTTTACTATACCTAGACACGACTTCTATGCCTATAGCTGCCGCCGTTCTCAAGTTAATGGCGGTGGACAGGATATGGGAGGACATACTATATATTCACAATTTTAGCTCAAAAATCCCAAGAACATGCTCGTTTTTACCATTGGCCATACCGGATTCAGCAATATTCATTGTTATTTTCTTGTACGCTCTTTCCAGGTAACTGGGAAAAAAATTCCACAAATGAGTCGTTTTCTTCTTTTTTTAACAGCAATATGATGATACCTTAAGTTAAAATTTATGTAGAGCTCAATTCTTTCCATTTCATCAGCGAGGAAGGGAACCATTTGCGGCTTTTCTCATGTTAGACAGGTATATATTTATCCCATGAAGATGCTATTCAGTTTAATTTAAGTTGAGTCATGAAGTTTCAGCAAGTTGTCACCTGCCAGATGGCAGAACAAAGGCTCGGCGTGACAGTACCCGCACAGTGTGCCCCCGCCATTACAGTATTATGTACATAGAAAATGTGCCAGTCTAACTTCATATTACTTTAATGGATGCCAGGAACTCTGCTTCCGAAAATCTGGAAATGCAAAGTACAAATACAGGCCGCAGAATGGATTCGGATTCCTATTAGGGCATTACTGTATATTTGGAAATTTTGGGCACAGAAGGATTATTAGGAGGGATCCTGAAGAATTTATTATGGAATCACCGTAATGGGGCTTTGTGGTAGGATGGCAGTAAGCAATTACATTTTTAAAGGGGTTTTCAACTGCTGGATGATCTTTCATTAAGGCTAGGTTAAGAAGACAAAACAATCACTGATCTCGGGAAGACCAGCCAGAGAAAACACTGCCAACAGCCAACGAGGGTGCTCAACACAGTGAAATCCTAGGTACATTGCCCCCTGGGAATATGTAAATCAAAAAAGTCAGTGGAGCCTCTGTTAGGAGTCTCGACACAGAAACTAGCCAGATATCCCTCCAGGAAGGACCAGCCAAGGTCCTAAAAAGAGCCACTCCTTGGCTAGGTCCTTCCCGGAGGGATATCTGGCGAGTTTCTGTGTCGAGACTCCTAACAGAGGCTCCACAGACTTTTTTGATTTACATAATTAAGGCTAAGTTCACACTTCCGTTGTTTTGCTTCCGTTGCAATCCGTCGCCTTGAGGAATTACGGTATCCTAAAAAATATTTTGCAGGAATCCGTTTTTTCCCCATAGACTTCTATTAACGACAGATTGCGACGTATGGCCTTGTGTTGCATCCGCCGCATGACAGATCAGTCGTTTACTGACTGACCGTCAGGCAGGAGTAATGCTGCATGTAACTTTTTTGGATCAGCAAAAAAAACAGACTCCACAGGTGTCCGCCGCTATCCGTCAAAAGCCATAATGGATGTCTATGGTGCTGGATTCTGCCGTAATCCGCCACACGACGGAATCCAGTGCCGGAGTATTATTATTATTAATTATTATAGTGCCATTTATTCCATGGCGCTTTACATGTGAAAGGGGTATACATAATAGGGACAAGTACAATAATCATAAACAATACAAAGCACAGACAGGTGCAGGAGGATAGAGGACTCTGCCCGCGAGGGCGCACAGTCTACAAAGGATGGGTGAGGAAACAGTAGGTGAGTGTAGAGATGGTTGTGTGGTGCTATATCAGACTGAGGGTTACGGCAGGTTGTAGGCTTGTCGGAAGAGGTGGGTCTTCTGAAGGTTCCTTTTGAAGCTTGTCAAGGTAGGCGAGAGTCTGATGTGTTGAGGCAGAGCATTCCAAAGTATGGGGGTGGCACGGGAGAAATCTTAGAAATGGTGGTGGGAAGAGGAGATAAGAGAGGAGTAGAGAAAGAGATCTTGTGAGGATCGAAGGTTACGTGCAGATAGGTACCGGGAGACTAGGTCAGAGATGTAGGGAGGAGACAGGTTGTGGATGGCTTTGTAGGTCATGGTTAGGGTTTTGAACTGGAGTCGTTGGGCAATGAGAAGCCAGTGAAGGGATTGGCAGAGAGGAGAGGTCGGGGAGTAGTGGGAGGACAGGTGGATCAGTTGGGTTTAGTTTAGAATAGATTGTACGGGTGCGAGACTGTTAGAAGGAAGACCCAAACAGAAACAGATCATGACGGATCCGTCAAAAACCGGACGCACAAGGGATGTAACGGACGTGACAAATGAGTTTTTTTCAGAGAATTCCTGTGAAATAACACATCCGCTGTGTCAGTTGACATCTAAAAAACAACAGACCTGACGGAAGCAAAACAACGGAAGTGTGAACTTACCCTAATGGGTCCAAGGAGATGAGTCCCCCGCTAGTCTCCTGGCATTACCATCTGCTGAGGGGACCATCATGTGAGCTTTGCAGCCGATAAATGGCACCTGATCAGCGGAAGCGTTAATCATTCATATGACTAGAAGAAGCTTGATTTTTTGGTTATTTGTCTCCTCCCTGGGCCGATAATTAAGGCATTATACAATTGTTGAACTCCCTTTAACATAGGGATTATGGTGGTTGATTTCTTTGACTTCTTCCTAACTTCTTAGTGCAGAATTGCAATGCAATCCTTATCACTTGACTGGACAAGTTGATAAATTAGTGATTGAGTGCCATATAGTCATACTTGTCAACAGGCGCCCTCCACCAGCGTGCTTTACGCTATACCACTGCAGCGCCATTCTTCTGTCAATATGCTGATATTACCACAGTCTGATTATCTACATACCTTTAGGTGACATATTATCACCATCTTAAAGGCATACCTCTGTCCTACAGATGAGCAAACCTGTGAAAGTTTGGTTCAGCGGGTTTAGCCGGACTTCAGACGAAGTTCAGTTGGGGACCACTACTTGACTTGAACTCAAATGGAAGTGACTAATTGGACAGTTTGTGTCACAGGTAACAGACAGTCATGTGGTTTCAGGCAATAGAAGGTCACAGTGTTGGGCTTCGCAGAATTTTCCCTGACTTTCCATTGTTTCTGCTGTCAGTATTCATTGGTATAGGTAGCTTTCATGCTGGATTCATCTCTTCCCCTTTTGGACCCAGCAGGAGCTCTCCTTCCATCCAGCTGCTGATCATCTGGAAATCCCCTTGTGCTTAAATACCCCATCCTTCCCTAGACTGGTGCTGGTGATATTATTTAGCTCATTCAAGCTCAGGGTTGCAAGCAGGTGGCTTGCACTTGTATCGCCTCTGAAACCAGCACTACAAGGTAAAGCATCCAGCCAAAGATGCAGGGCCTACCCCCAGGGACCAGGAAGACCATTGCCGGTAACAGCAAAACATATCATAATCCCAATTTTCCCCCCATCCACACAGACTGGTGACAGACTAGACATGGACCCAATGGATGGCCACCCATGGGTGGAGCCGATCCAGTCCACTAGACAACGACCAGGTGTGAAGGGACAAACAGTGTGAGAGAGTAGTAGGAAGTAAGTAGAAACGGACGCAACTGCTCTGACACGGGAAGTGTAACGGAGATCTGAGGGCCCAGGCATGTGATTGCCGGAGGAGTACGGCGAAATACTCGAGGAACCATACCACCAACGGGGCACAGAGCCCAAGGTCAGGCAAACGCTCCAGGCAGACCTGACAAACATGTGCACAGTGAGGGGACCATCCAGGACTTCACTGACCTTAGAAGTCTGGAGGCACCAGCAGTAACGGGAGAGCCAGGAATTGGAACCAAACACTGTCCCTACAGGGTTCACAGTGCCGTCGTACGGACCAGAGACTGAAAGACAAACAGGAGGGGACCCCAAGTCGCTCTAAGCCACGGGGACCCACCATCTTGAGAAAGGTGCAGGGGAAAGAAGCCACCAGGTTACCAACCGGCACTGGGACTAAAGGAACCAGAGGTGAACATCAGCCTTCCTCCAGGTACCAGTGACCAACTACAGTGAGTAAATAGAACCAGTTAAACAGCAACCCCTGTGTGGATTACTTTTCCTTTTGCGACCAACTCCTACACCTAACCCCCTGGGGCCCCGACCCTACTTGCGGAGGGACCAACACCCAAGCTGCTATTACATCAGCCCCAGTGGAACTGGCAGTGGCGGCCCCATCACCATAACCGCAACCCGCAAGTGGTGTCACGACATAAACTTTATTGAACATTCCCTTGTATATAAACCCCTTTTAAAAGTGACCCCAGGGTCACGGAACCAGGCAACGGCTACCCAGTGACACATCCCAATAGCACACTGCCCGGGACTGAGTACTCCATAACCCTGGGTGGCACACACTCATCTGTGGTATCGTTGCAGAAACTTTGACTTCTACCCGAGACATCTGTGTATAAGTAGTTCATGCACTATTTCACCTATGTGTCCTTATGTCTTCTCTAGTGTTTAGTGGGGTTGACAAAGAGCTCATCCCACCCATTCCCTATTTAGAGCCCAGTACTATGAATACTTAATGTCAGGTACCAAGGCCCATAAGTGCAGAACCTATCTAGGGTAGTAAAGGACACCAGGGACCAGCGATAGAGGTTACCATCTCATCCTTCCCTAGACACAGGTTTTCCCTTTCTTTTCGCCATTCGCTTGGTACTTCCCCATACCTAGCATGACAGTTTGGATCTCTGCCCACATGCAGCCAGCTATAAACAGATCCCTCCCGGGGGAGGGTGGATGGAATTTTTCCATTTTTTTTGTTTGGTGCACACTACATCTGATCACGCTATTATTACCCTAAAGCGGGCTTTACACGCTAGCGATGACGCTCGTGAAAGCACCTGCCCCCGTCGTTTGTGCGTCATGGGCAAATCGTTGCCCGTGGCACACAATATCGCTAGTCCCCATTACATACTTACCGTATCTGTGACGTCGCTGTGGCTGGCAAACAGCTTCTTTTCTAAGGGGGCGGTTTGTGCGGCGTCACAGAGACGTCACACGGCAGGCATCCAATAGAAGTGGAAGGGCGGAGAGCAGCCACAGGAAAGACACGCCCACCTCATTGCCGGAGGACGCAGGTACGCTGTTGTTCCTCGTTCCCGGGGTGTCACACGTAGTGATGTGTGCTGCCTCAGAAACGAGGAACAACCTACATCCAAAAGCAGCAATGATATTTGGGATTAGAACGACGTGTCAACAATCAACAATTAGGTGGGTAATTTTGATCGTTAGCGGTCGCTCGTACGTTTCACACGCAACGACGTCGCTAACAACGCCGGATGTGCGTCACGAATTCCGTGACCCCAACGACATCTCGTTAGCGATATCATTGCGTGTAAAGCCCCCTTTAGTGCGAGTAGATCAAGTGGCTCGCACTGGGCCGAACACCAAGCGTACTACGAGCACAGCGATGCGCGCACTTGTGGATAGCATACATAAAGCACCTGAACTCTGAACCTGAACACTGTTTTTTTTTTGTAAAATGTGTACGGTACACACAAACACATTTTTTGTATATTATGCAGTTATAGCAGCTTGCACCTGTTCACACTTGCTTTATTCTGTTGGGAGGTGCTGGACTGATCAGTTTTGTTTTTTAGATATAAAAATTCCATCCCAATGGCAGGTGACGGGTCTTCTTTAACCAGATGCCGTGCAATATAATATTTTTGCTCTATGGGAGCGGGTTTAATCTGCAGCAGATTGCAGCTTCTTTTGCAATATGAGCTCATTGAGAGGGATTTAGGTAGCCGGTCTTCTACAGAGATGGTTATCATGACGGAGTTTCCTTCCTTTTTTATGGCCAATTCATCCCCATGCAGATAGAGATGTAAAATAGTACAAGTTGAAGGCGTCAGGAAGGGGATATTTGGGGATGAGAGGGAAATAATACCCCGAGAGCTACAATAAAAAAAAAAGACCTAAGTTCGCAAAATCAGCATAAAGATAAGAAATGCATTAAAATTTCCCGTATGCGCTGATTTCCTACAACCCCTCAAAGGCTGTAATGTTATCACTTTGTATTCACTAAAACAAGTGGTGATTCCCTTGATGCGTGGAAGCATGGTTCTACCTAAGGATAAGAACAGATGTAGTTGGGTTATTGAACAAAATGTCAAAGATCTCAGAACGCATCGGCTCTGTGGAGGAACAGACAGCTTGGGAGATGTTTGATTGTAGCGGGATGCTTCAGATCAATCTATTTTCTACATAACATTCTTAAGAACCACATGCTGCTATTGTTTAGTTATTCCAGGGCATTACACATTTATTTAGCGTTAAATAGTTGTTGTATAACTTGTATTGTCACTGTTTTATGGCATACTGTCACGTCTCCACCGGAGTCGGCTTCTGCAACTTCTGCTCCGGTCACCAGGCGCCGCCATATTCCCGCCATGGACTGTGCTGATGATGGGAGAGGAGTCGGTGCCAGTGGCTTTGGTGGGAGCAGGCTCCACTCATCTACTGGGCTGGGTTTCACTAGGACCTGCAGTACCACTGGCTAACTGTGGTGGCATGTGCCTTCAAGCTGAAGTTGCCACCTTTCAGCCACGTCCAATGGGAAGGCACCACTCTCTAATTATTCCTCCTCCTGTCTACTGGCACTGCCAGATATAGCCTTGTAGTTTTACTGATCCCCGTATTTTGACCTCTGCCTGTCCCCTGGCGATTTTCCTGCCTGCTGTTTTTGTACTTTGCTGCCATCTCTGGTTTGACCTTAGCCTGATTTCCAACTACTCTCTTGCCTGCTGATATTGTCCCCTTTTGTCCTTCCTGGTGTTGACCCTGCCAGACTACTACTCTTTTCGGGATTGCAGCCTTCCATAGGCAGTGACCCCTTAGACCGAGAAGTAATTCCAGATCCCTGTACAGGGGTTAAAGGGTTTTGGGGTTCTCGGATCCTGCTGAGTGGGCGACTAGCCTCTAGTTTGTCAGTGACAGCCATCCTGAGTCTATGGTCCCAGGTAGACGTCACAGATACATAATGGGACCACACGAAAACTGTTTCCTAAATCGGAAGGGGTCACATTCACTATTGTGTTATAAGGGAATCTTAATTTTATTAACCTGGTTTTCTATGATTTTAATATTAATATAATGTATCCTTAAGTCACTAATATTAGATTGGTGTGGCTATGATTCTCTGCACCCCCATATATCGGATAGAAAGGGACATTGGTGTTCCAGCCTCTAGCTAGTGTATCAGTCATATCTCCATATCTCCACACCATTTGTGATGGATGTACCAAATAGTGCAGCCCAGTCCTAATCACTTGAATAGGACTGAGACATGGAGTTTTGCAGTTCCAGACACTACCTTTACAAAAAGGGAACCTGACATTTGGATTTACCCCCAAAACATATTAGGAGCAATTACTGGCCTCCTAATATTCTCTTAAAGGGAACCTATCAGGTCCCCTACTCCCTCCAACCCAGCAGCATTGATACATTTATGCCAAAATTCCCTCCTTCACCAGTCCTATATAACACTAATCACTAATATGAATGTTTAAAAAGACTATTCATAAATCTCACTGTCCCTATGATAATTAGGCCAGTGACTGGTCACAGGGGCATTAGTTCGCCAGACTAGTCGGACCTCTTTCCATTCCAACATGATTTCCACAAGTTGGCGTCACCACCAGTTCTTGGACATTTCGCGCATGCGCGCATCTCTTTTTGGCTGAGTCAGTGTGCCATAGAAGCCGGGTGTACATGTCTATCTTAGCCATCTTCTGAACTTTCGGTCATGCCTAATGAAGTCGGGAAGTGTTCACTTTGCTTCAAAGGCATACTGAAATGAGTTTCACGAGCATGCGCAAGATTTCCAGGAGCTGATTATGACACCGGCTCTTAGGGTATGTGCCCACGATCAGGACTCGCTGCATTCAGAACGCAGCGAGTCCTGACCGGGGGGGAGGCACGCGTCTACTCTGCAGGAGAAAGCAGGAGACGGCAGCTGTCAGTACCCACGATCAGGGTTCTGTGCGCTGCAGTCTCCTGCTTGGGTTCTCCCTACAGAGTAAGCAAGCAATTCCGCAGCAAACAATTGACATGCTGTGGTCTGGAAAGACGCTCCGCAGGTCAGTATTTGCTGCGGAAAAAACAGGCACAGTGGGCATGGGATTTCTAGGAATCTCGTCCACTATACTTGTACTGTACACCGCAGCGGTTTGGACGCAGCTGACGTAGGCTGCATCCAAACCACTGCAAATACTGATAGTGGGCATGTACCCTAAGAATTCATGTTATCATGCTGACACAGATAACTAGGAAAAAGGGCCAACTAGTATGGGGAACTAACTCCCCTGAAACTAGTAACAGGTCTAATTAGAAGAGGGACAGCAAGGTTTATAAGTAGTTTTTTTAAACATTCTTATTAGTAAATAGTATTATACAGGGTTGGTTAGGCAGAGAATTTGGTAATGTTGGATTGGAGGGCATATGGGACCTGTTCCTTTAAACAATGCCTATATTATACATACATGCTAAGGGCTTATGCAAACAAACATAATTTTGGTCCGTTTTTGATTTGTCAAAGAATCGGTTTGCACACGGACCAATCTGATCCAATACGGTAGCGTACATGACTGATTTTTTACTTGGACCGAGTGGAAAATGATCGCAACATCCACAATTTGTCTTTGAGATTTGGATGGCATTCGGCCATTCAAGTCTATGGGATGACAATGGAGTTGGAGGGTGGTCTGATTTTTATGGCCTGACAGAACAGAGAAGATGGAAAACCCCTTTTTTTAGCAACTGATTACCATAATTGGATAATGTTTTTCGGATGGAGAAAGAACAATCGTGTGACCCTGGACTACATGTAAGAGTTTAAAGACTAAGGGGTACTTTGCACACTGCGACATCGCAGGCCGATGCTGCGATGCCGAGCGCGATAGTCCCCGCCCCCGTCGCAGCAGCGATATCCTTGTGATAGCTGCCGTAGCGAACATTATCGCTACGGCAGCTTCACGTGGACTCACCTGTCCTGCGACCGTCACTCTGGCTGGCGACCCGCCTCCTTGTTAAGGGGGCGGGTCGTGCGGCGTCACTGCGACGTCACACAGGAGGCGGCCAATAGGAGCGGAGGGGCGGAGATGAGCAGGATGTAAACATCCCGCCCACCTCCTTCCTTCCGCATATCCTACGGAAGCCGCAGTGACGCCGGTAGGAGATGTTCCTCGCTCCTGCGGCTTCACACACAGCGATGTGTGCTGCCGCAGGAGCGAGGAACGACATCGGACTGTCGCGTCAGCGGAATTATGGATTACGCCGACGCTGCACCGATGATACGATTACGACGCTTTTGCGCTCGTTAATCGTATCATCGAGCCTTTACACACTACAATGTCGCATGCGATGCCGGAAGTGCGTCATTTTCAATTTGACCCCACCGACATCGCAGTGTGCAAAGCCCGCCTAAGTTTAATCGTACCCAGACACCCTGACTGTGGCCACTGGATTAATCGATGGTCATTCAATGCCATGGTGCAGAGGAGAGCATGCCCACAGCAGAGTCACTGACCTCCCGGTGTGAGAACAGGGATGAAGCTAAGAGGAATAGCTTCTTCTCCACATTCCTGCTCTCCTTTCACATGTCAGATACATATTAGATGTCTTGGATTAGATTAGGTGTGCAGGCAAGAAGAAAGCTCCACTTCTACACTTGTATCAAAGGAAGGTCCCAACATTGTAGGTACCTATACAGTGCCTACAAGTAGTATTCAACCCCCTGCAGATTTAGCAGGTTTGATAAGATGCAAATAAGTTAGAGCCTGCAAACTTCAAACAAGAGCAGGATTTATTAACAGATACATAAATCTTACAAACCAACAAGTTATGTTGCTCAGTTAAATTTTAATACACTTTCAACATAAAAGTGTGGGTCAATTATTATTCAACCCCTAGGTTTAATATTTTGTGGAATAACCCTTGTTTGCTATTACAGCTAATAATCGTCTTTTATAAGACCTGATCAGGCCGGCACAGGTCTCTGGAGTTATCTTGGCCCACTCCTCCATGCAGATCTTCTCCAAGTTATCTAGGTTCTTTGGGTGTCTCATGTGGACTTTAGTCTTGAGCTCCTTCCACAAGTTTTCAATTGGGTTAAGGTCAGGAGACTGACTAGGCCACTGCAACACCTTGATTTTTTCCCTCTTGAAACAGGCCTTGGTTTTCTTGGCTGTGTGCTTTGGGTCGTTGTCTTGTTGGAAGATGAAATGACGACCCAACTTAAGATCCTTGATGGAGGAGCGGAGGTTCTTGGCCAAAATCTCCAGGTAGGCCGTGCTATCCATCTTCCCATGGATGCAGACCAGATGGCCAGGCCCCTTGGCTGAGAAACAGCCCCACAGCATGATGCTGCCACCACCATGCTTGACTGTAGGGATGGTATTCTTGGGGTCGTATGCAGTGCCATCCAGTCTCCAAACGTCACGTGTGTGGTTGGCACCAAAGATCTCGATCTTGGTCTCATCAGACCAGAGAACCTTGAACCAGTCTGTCTCAGAGTCCTCCAAGTGATCATGAGCAAACTGTAGACGAGCCTTGACATGACGCTTTGAAAGTAAAGGTACCTTATGGGCTCGTCTGGAACGGAGACCATTGCAGTGGAGTACGTTACTTATGGTATTGACTGAAACCAATGTCCCCACTGCCATGAGATCTTCCCGGAGCTCCTTCCTTGTTGTCCTTGGGTTAGCCTTGACTCTTCGGACAAGCCTGGCCTCGGCACGGGTGGAAACTTTCAAAGGCTGTCCAGGCCGTGGAAGGCTAACAGTAGTTCCATAAGCCTTCCACTTCCGGATGATGCTCCCAACAGTGGAGATAGGTAGGCCCAACTCCTTGGAAAGGGTTTTGTACCCCTTGCCAGCCTTGTGACCCTCCACGATCTTGTCTCTGATGGCCTTGGAATGCTCCTTTGTCTTTCCCATGTTGACCAAGTATGAGTGCTGTTCACAAGTTTGGGGAGGGTCTTAATTAGTCAGAAAAGGCTGGAAAAAGAGATAATTAATCCAAACATGTGAAGCTCATTGTTCTTTGTGCCTGAAATACTTCTTAATACTTTAGGGGAATCAAACAGAATTCTGGTGGATTGAGGGGTTGAATAATAAATGACCCTCTGAATAAACTTTTCACAATTTAAAAAAAAATAAAAAAAGAAATAACATTCTTTTTTGCTGCAGTGCATTTCACACTTCCAGGCTGATCTACAGTCCAAATGTCACAATGCCAAGTTAATTCCGAATGTGTAAACCTGCTAAATCTGCAGGGGGTTGATACTACTTGTAGGCACTGTATGTCCTATTTTGGGAAGTAACTAAAGGATCATTTACATCTCACGTTATGGCATGTAGGTCTCACCTTTGGCATAAGTAACTTTCTCTAGTACAAGGCTTGTCTTGGGCACTGTGAATGGAGAGGTGGCTGTGTATACTCGTCTTTACCCATTGACTTCTATGGAAGTTCTAAAAGTAGCTATACACACTACCTTGCAGAAATGCCATAAATGATAGAGAATAAGTATTGCTCTAACACTAGGTGTTGTAGATACACTAGTGGAGGAGTAGTCAAATACGCCAAAGGTCAGGAACCGGGAATTCTCATCTGTACAAAGGGAGAGAGCAGAGTTGAGGTCAGGATACAAGCCGATGGTCTGGAAGCCAGGAGAACATAACAGGTACAAAGAGAGAGAGCAGAGCTGAAGTCAGAATACAAGTTGGGGGTCTGGAAGCCAGGAGAAGATGTCAGGTATAAAGGGAGAGAGCAGAGCCGAGGTCAGGAAACAAGCCAAGGGTCTGGAAGCCAGGAGAACACATCAGGTACAAAGAGAGAGAGCAGAGCTGAAGTCAGGATACAAGCCGGGGGTCTGAAAGCCAGGAGAACATGTCAGGTATAAAGGGAGAGAGTGAAGTCAAGGTCAAGATACAAGCTGGAGATCTGGAAGCCAGGAAGACACATCAGATACAAAGGAAGAGAGCGGAGCCTAGGTCAGGATACAAGCTGGAGGTCAGGATGTCAGGGAGTCAAGAGAGGGGTGGAGAAACAGGTGGGGGATGGTACTAGGAAGGAGGTAGCGGGATAAGATCAGGACGGTCATTTACGGGAAATAGCAATAACTGCTGCAACACAGGAACTATCACTGGCAGTGCTCCAGCTGAAGTAGCTTCAAAATAAAGCAGAGCAATCACCCGGAATGAGGCTCCAATGAACAGGCCCTCCTATAGGGCCTGAGACAAGGAATTGTGTACCGGAGAATAATACAAAACCAAGCATGACAGGTGAGCCCAACGCCATTGCCGGGATAAGCAACTAAGAGGAGTGACTGAATCTACAGAGTTACAAAATTAATAGAGTTCAAAAAAGACACATGTCCATCAAGTTCAACTGAGGGATGGATGACTATAAAGGGAATAGTGTATAGGAGCATCAATAATGCATGATCCAGTCTGGCTTAAAAGTGCAAATTTTCCATCCGGATCCCAAGTGTTGATCGACTGGATCAACATTCAGAACAAGAATTTTCCATATCATCTAAGTCCTCTTTGAAATCATCGACAGTTTGCGCTGTAACCTGCTCCTGAGGTCGACCATTCCACAGATTAATAGTTCTCATGGTAAAAAAAAGTCTTGTATCCTCTGGAGATTCAACCTTCTTCTCTCCAAGAAAGAGCGAATGCCTCCATATTTTTTGCAAGGATTTTACATGTAATGAATTTTGGATTTTGGATAATATTAATGATTATAATTATTATTATAATTATTATTATGCCTCTTAGCTTTTATTTTTTTTTAATAAAATAGCTCCATTGCAATTGCAAAATTAAATAGAAAAAAACTCCAAAACGACCAACACTTGTACCTACTTTGTGTTTTCTACAGCCAATTGGATTGTGACTAGTAAGTAATTGAGTGAATATAAAAATCAATGTTCCTAATGCAAAATTAAAAAGTATAGTGAGATATGGAATACTTAGATGAGCAATATTAAAAAAAAAATAGTTTTTTGCTTTTCTGGAAAACTCTAACTGATAGGGAAAAAAATAGTATGAAATAACTTTGCAGTTAAATATCAAATAAAATATTAAGTTCCACTCGTAAGACAATTTTACACCGCGCCATAAAGCGAGAAATTCCTGGACAATTATTACATTTTAATCAATATGAGGAGGATTATGACTTTGTGGCTCTGTGTTTTACGGTAACGGCAGTCATGTATAAAAGAGGGTCATAAAGGAAATAGCCGCATTTGATGAAAATATTAAACACATGAATAGTCTTGTTAAACTGCATTATTTGTATGTGATGTAGACGGAAACGGAAAAACCCTGAGATTTCTTGGCCGTCAGTTTTTTAAAACTATAGCAATAATACAAAGAGATTGGACAGATAGAATAATATCAGTCATTAAAGAAGTTGTCCAGTTACCAAAACTGATTTTTTTTTTCTGATAAATCTTGCTAATATGTGCCCCTCAACACATCTATTATGTTTTTTCAGCAAAATTACCTTTCATTGTGCACTAGCAGCACATGCTAATTGCTGTCTCCAGCTCTGATGGGGTTAATCTCTCCTCTGACTTCCTGTGTTCAGTTCCTACAAGTCCCAGAATTCTTTGTGGCTCTAGGGCGGTGTCTAGCTTATCTAACACACCCATTGTGTCTAATACACCCACTCTGCTCCCACCCAAACCCTCCTCCCTGCCTCTTCCCAGTGGATGTGCACTGAGAGCAATTACACAGAGACAGCAGCAGCTCTACACAGCCAGGGGAAGAAAGTGTGTGTGCGCATATATACAGTGTGTGTATATACCGTGCGTGTGCGTATATACAGTGTGTGTGTATATACAGTGTGTGTGTGAGTGTGTATGTGTGTGTATGTCATACTCACCTGTCTGCAGGGTCCCGGTGCCATGCCTGCTTCCAGCCCCTGTCTCGGTACCGCCGCTTCGGCTGTGTGCAGTCTCCCCGGTGCATGCACGAAGCTTGCAGGACCTGGCGGTGGATCACCTGATGCAGTCACCTGACGCATCAGCTGATCGTAGTCTCGCCGGCTTTTTCGCGCCCGGCCGGCTATCAGCTGATCCTGCCGTCAGGGGACTTCATCAGCTGATTACCGACAGCTCCTGCAGTGATGGGCCAGGATCAGACTCCCCTGCAGGAGCTGCCGGTAATCAGCACAGACGTTATTTTTTTTTTTTTTTTTTTTTCTACTGATGCATCAGCTGATTGTATAATCGGCTTTTATACAATCAGCTGATGTGTGATGTGATTCACATCCTTTAACCTGACACATCATCTGATCGCTTTGCCTTCCAGCAAACCGATCAGATGATATTGGATCCTGATTGGACGGCGTGGGACCCTAACCCAGGATTACTGCGGAGGGGGGTTTATTTCAATAAAGATGGAGTCACTAATTGTGTTGTGTTTTATTTCTAATAAAAATATTTTTCTGTGTGTTGTGTTTTTTTTTTTTTTTTTTATCATTACTAGAAATTCATGGTGGCCATGTCTAATATTGGCGTGACACCATGAATTTCGGGCTTAGGGCTAGCTGATAATATACAGCTAGCCCTAACTCCATTATTACCCGGCTAGCCACCCGGCATCAGGGCAGCTGGAAGAGTTGGATACAGCGCCAGAAGATGGCGCTTCTATGAAAGCGCCATTTTCTGGGGTGGCTGCGGACTGCAATTCGCAGTGGGGGTGCCCAGAAAGCTTGGGCACCCTTCACTGTGGATTCTAATCCCCAGCTGCCTAGTTGTACCCGGCTGGACACCAAAATTAGGCGAAGCTCACGTCATTTTTTTTTTAAATTATTTCATGAAATTCATGAAATAATTAAAAAAAAAAAAGGGCTTCTCTATATTTTTGGTTCCCAGCCGGGTACAAATAGGCAGCTGGGGGTTGGGGGCAGCCCGTACCTACCTGCTGTACCCGGCTAGCATACAAAAATATGGCGAAGCCCACGTCATTTTTTTTTCTTTTTGGGTAAAAAACTGCATACAGTCCTGGATGGAGGATGCTGAGCCTTGTAGTTCTGCAGCTGCTGTCTGCTCTCCTGCATACAATGAACATTTTGAATAAGGAAATGACATCAGACCTTTTTTATTTTTTTCATCAACAATTTTTAATGGCATTGTGCAATGATTAAAAACGCAGTGAGCAAAAACGCAGCAAAAAAGGCACCAAATCGCGGCAAAAACGTGACATGCAGCACCGCAGGTGACAGAGCAGAGCAAGTTGGTGACATGCTCTGCTCTGACACATAGTGTGCTGCATGTCACTGTATCCACTCTGGGACTTGTTGTTCAGGTGACCGGATGCTACATGTCACTAACTTGCTCCACTCTGTGACTTCTGCTGCATAGTACCAACTGTATACACTCTCACCTGAACAAGTCTCAGAGTGGGGCAGTTATTGACATGTATCATCCGGTCACCTGCACAACAAGTCCCAGAGTGGTGAAAGATAGTGACATGCAGCACACTACGTGTCAGAGCAGAGCATGTCACTGTCTCCACTCTGGGACTTGTGCAGGTGACCGGATGATACATGTCACTAACTGCCCCACTCTGTGATTTCTGCTGCATAGTACCAACTGTATACACTCTCACCTGCACAACAAGTCCCATAGTGGAGACAGTTAGTGACATGTAGCATCCGGTCACCTGCACTACAAGTGCCAGAGTGGAGAAAGATAGTGACATGCAGCACACTATGTGTCAGAGCAGAGCATGTCACTGTCTCCACTCCGCTGACCTCACAGCCCGTACACGCTGCGATGGATGCAGGGGGACACAGAACAAGTAATCGTCCGACACTGGAGTCATCTGATTACTTGGGATGAATTGAGCAGTAAAATGCTCTGGTGCTCGATGGGCGAAGCCCATGCCAATTTTTTTTAAAAAAAATTCATTAAAAATAAAAAAACAAAAAAATCACATTGTTTGTGGGCTCCCGCTGCATTTTCTGTTGCTAAGGGTAACCAAAGCAGCTACTGGCTGCTAGCCCCCGCTGCTTGGTGTTACTTTCACTGGCAATAGAAATGCAGGGAAGCATTTTTTTTTTTTATAAAGGTTTTTCCCTGAAAACGTTTTTAAGAAAATGACGTGGGCTTCGCCATATTTTTGTATGCTAGCCAGGTACAGCAGGTAGCTACGGGCTGCCCCCAACCCCCAGCTGCCTAGTTGTACCCGGCTGGGAACCAAAAATATAGAGAAGCCCTTTTTTTTTTTTTATTTCATGAATTTCATGAAATAATTAAAAAAAAAAATGACATGGGCTTCGCCGAATTTTTGAGTCCAGCCAGGTACAACTAGGCAGCTGGGGATTGGAATCCGCAGTGAAGGGTGCCCAAACTTTCTGGGCCCCCTGCTGCGAATTGCAGTCCACAGCCGCCCCAGAAAATGGCGCTTTCATAGAAGCGCCATCTTCTGGCGCTGTATCCAACTCTTCCAGTGGCCCTGGTGGCAGGTGGCACGCTGGGTAATAAGGGGTTAATACCAGCTATGTTTTACCCGCTGGTATAAAGCCCGAGATTCTTAATGTCAGGCCAAGGTTGACCTGGCCATTAAGAATCTCCAATAAAGGGTTTAAAAAAAAAGACCACACAGAGAAAAATACTTTATTAGAAATAAATACACAGACACAGTAGGGACTCCATGTTTATTACTCCCTCTCACCCCTCCACGATGGAGAGATTTCTGTACTGACCATGCCAGGAGAGAGCGAGGGAAAAGAGAGAGAGCGAGGGGGGGGAGGAAAAGAAAGCGAGCGGGGGGGAGGAAAAGAGAGCGGGGGGAGGAAAAGAGAGCGAGCGGGGGGGAGGAAAAGAGAGCAAGCGGGGGGGGAAAGAGAGCGAGCGGGGGGGAGGAAAAGAGAGCGAGCGGGGGGGAAAGAGAGCGAGCGGGGGGAGAACAAAGCGAGGGGGGGGAGAAGAGAACGAGGGGGGAGGAAAAGAGAGCGAGCGGGGGGGAAAGAGAGCGAGCGGGGGGGAGGAAAAGAGAGCGAGCGGGGGGGAAAGAGCGAGCGGGGGGAGAACAAAGCGAGGGGGGGAGAAGAGAGCGAGGGGGGAGGAAAAGAGAGCGAGGGGGGAGGAAAAGAGAGCGAGGGGGGAGGAAAAGAGAGCGAGGGGGGAGGAAAAGAGAGCGAGAGGGGAGGAAAAGAAAGTGAGGGGGGAGGAAAAGAAAGCGAGGGGGGAGGAAAAGAGAGCGAGGGGGGGAGGAAAAGAGAGCGAGGGGGGAGGAAAAGAGAGTGAGGGGGGGAGGAAAAGAGAGCGCGGGGGGAGGAAAAGAGCGCAGGGGGAAGAAAAGAGAGCGCGGGGGGAGGAAAAGAGAGCGTGGGGGGAGGAAAAGAGAGCGCGGGGGAGGAAAAGAGAGCGAGGGGGAGGAAAAGAGAGCGCAGGGGGGAGGAAAAGAGAGCGCAGGGGGGAGGAAAAGAAAGCAAGGGGGGGAGGAAAAGAGAGCGAGGGGGGAGGAAAAGAGAGCGAGGGGGGAGGAAAAGAAAGCGAGGGGGGGAGGAAAAGAGAGCGCGGGGGGAGGAAAAGAGAGCGAGGGGGGAAGAGAGCGAGGGAAATGAGAGGGGAGAGGAGAATGGGATAAGAGGGGGGCAGAGAAGAGGGGGAAGAGGGGAGGGGGAGAAGAGTGGGGGGAGAGAAGAGAGTGGGGAAAGAACAGGGGGGGGGGCAGAGGTGCTCTGTCACCAACTGTCTCCACTCTGTGACTTGTGGTGCAGGTGACAGAGTGCAGACAGTTGGTCCCATGCAGCAGGACAGATGGCAGAGCACAGCGGTGACATGCCTGTCAGTGTCTTGCTGCTGGGAGGAGCAGATGATCACACTGCCCGACACCGGCCGCTCTCCTGACATCGCAGCAGAGCGGGCGGGTGGACAGTGTGATCACATACTTACGTGCAGGGGGGGATTCAGCTGAAGACCCCCCCCTGCACTGCACACTGGCGCCCCGTGCCTCAGCCTCACCATCTGCAGGACGCCCGCTCCACACTGACGTCCTCCGGCTCCTCCCCTCGATGCTGTGCTGTGACGTGCGGTAGTCACCGCCCACAGCCCTGTCACTCAATCTGAGTGGCGCCGGCATCCTGTGACGTACCCGTCTTGTTTGAGAGCCCGGAAATGCCGGGACGTCAGAGGATGCTGGCGGCCACAGCTCCAGGGGGTCATGTGACCGGCACTGAGCGTGCAGGATAGCGCCGCTCAGTGCCAGAACTGGAAACAGAAGCCAATGGAGAAGACGCCTAGAAAGGTAAGTAGAGCTCATACAGAAAATAAAAAAAATGGGTGAACCACCCCTTTAATAGAGATTTACATAAGATTCTCCCAAAGTGACGCTCAACAGGTTCTATAGGAAAGCGATTGGATCTCCACCGATCTATAAGTGAGGACTTATGCTATGGATCGGTGATAACTTGTTTTCACCAGACAACAACTTCAATAAAATAGATATAATAAAAAAAAGAAGAAAGCAATATCAAATACCAAGGAGGATATTCATCATGTACTTGTATATATATTTTCTAACTTTTTTGCCGCTACTGCCACTTTTTTAAGTGAGTCAGGTCTGGTAGAAAGGGTTGGTGTATCTTGACGCTACAAATTTGGTAAAATATATGCCAAAATTAAGATATCTACTGATTTTAGCTTCCTACACATGGGCACTTGAAAGAGACACCAAATTAAATTGAGTGTGGACCTCTTTTAATTAGTGATGAGCTATGACGCTCAGGTGCTCGGTACTTGTAACGATGGGCGCAACTCGAGTACCCGAGTATAAAGGAAGTCAATGGAGGAATTGAGTATTTTTCTGGAAGAGTTACCAGATAATGCTCAAGTCCCCCATTGACTTCCATTAGACTTGGTTAACCGAGTCAAGACCATCCAAGCACCCAACTGTTCTTAACAGGTATCAAGCATCCCAGCATGGTAGTGCTCACTCATCACTAGTTACCAGTACCGAGCACCTGAGCATGGTAGTGCCCGGTCATCACTAGTTACCAGTACTGAGCACATGAGCATGGTAGTGCCCGGTCATCACTAGTTACGAGTACAGAGCACCCGAGCATGGTAGTGCTCACTCATCACTAGTTACCAGTACCGAGCACCTGAGCATGGTAGTGCCCGGTCATCACTAGTTACCAGTACTGAGCACATGAGCATGGTAGTGCCCGGTCATCACTAGTTACGAGTACTGAGCACCCGAGCATGGTAGTGCTCACTCATCACTAGTTACCAGTACCGAGCACCTAAGCATGGTAGTGCCCGGTCATCACTAGTTACCAGTACTGAGCACCCGAGCATGGTAGTGCTCGCTCATTATAGTTACGAGTACTGAGCACCCGAGCATGGTAGTGCCCGCTCATCACTAGTAACGAGTACTGAGCTCCCGAGCATGGTAGTGCCCGGTCATCGCTAGTTACAAGTACCGAGCACTCGAGCATGGTAGTGCCCGCTCATCACTAGTTATGAGTACCGAACACTCGAGCATGATAGTGCCCGCTCATCACTAGTTACGAGTACTGAGCTCCCGAGCATGGTAGTGCCCAATCATCACTAGTTATGAGTACCGAACACTCGAGCATGGTAGTGCCCGCTCATCACTAGTTACGAGTACCGAACACTCGAGCATGGTAGTGCCCGCTCATCACTAGTCACGAGTACAGAGCACCTGAGCATGGTAGTGCTCACTCATCACTAGTTACGAGTACTGAGCACCCGAGCATGGTAGTGCCCGCTCATCACTAGTTACGAGTACAGAGCACCTGAGCATGGTAGTGCCCGCTCATCACTAGTTACGAGTACAGAGCACCTGAGCATGGTAGTGCTCACTCATCACTAGTTACGAGTACTGAGCACCCGAGCATGGTAGAGCCCGCTCATCACTAGTTACCAGTACTGAGCACCTGAGCATGGTAGTGCTCGCTCATCACTAGTTACAAGTACCGAGCACTCGAGCATGGTAGTGCCCAATCATCACTAGTTATGAGTACCGAACACTCGAGCATGGTAGTGTCCGCTCATCACTAGTTACGAGTACTGAGCACCTGAGCATGGTAGTGCTCACTCATCACTAGTTACGAGTACTGAGCACCCGAGCATGGTAGTGCTGATTTATTAATTTTTTTAATAACTATAGCAGATATCACTCCAGTGGACTTTTGCGCATCAAAAGTTGCAATATGTTTGCACAACAGCTGAGCGGCGCAAATATATTGGGACTTATTAAGGTGCTTACGCCAGATTCCTTGAAGACGCACCTTGATGAATCAGTTTCATACTATGCTGTATACATTTTCTTAGAATGATTCACTATGGACAACATGTAACACTGTGTATAAGCATACAATGGAGGACATCACAGTCTGCTATAAGATATTTACATGGGCAACATTTCCCAAAGTTTGCATCAACCAGGGGGCTACAGCTAAAGGCAAACCAAATAATATGGTAAAGTGACATTAATTGAATATACAGCCGACTCTTTTACATACATGTTCAGTTCCATCAGATGTGATAGATGGATATAAAAGAACAAGGGCGTGGAAAGGTTGCAGTTGTACAAGGCCTTATTGCCCTTTGGGGATCTAATCACCGTTCTACTACAAAAGAAAACACTTTATCATACATGTTACAAAGTATCATTTGCCCAAATATTCTATATATTTTATACATTTATTAAAATCTTAAAGTTAATCATGGGCAACAAATCAGATCAGCTTAAACACTGTTGACCGGCCCATGAGGAACACAAACAGATGATTTATATATATATTTACATATATATATATATATATATATATATACAGTATATATATATATATATATATATATATATATATATATATATATATATATATATATAAAGTTAGGTCCAGAAATATTTGGACAGTGACACAATTTTGGCGAGTTGGGCTCTGCATGCCACCACATTGGATTTGAAATGAAATCTCTACAACAGAATTCAAGTGCAGATTGTAACGTTTAATTTGAAGGTTTGAACAAAAATATCTGATAGAAATTGTAGGAATTGTGACATTTCTTTACAAACACTCCACATTTTAGGAGGTCAAAAGTAATTGGACAAATAAACCAAACCCAAACAAAATATGTTTATTTTCAATATTTTGTTGCGAATCCTTTGGAGGCAATCACTGCCTTAAGTCTGGAACCCATGGACATCACCAAACGCTGGGTTTCCTCCTTCTTAATGCTTTGCCAGGCCTTTACAGCCGCAGCCTTCAGGTCTTGCTTGTTTGTGGGTCTTTCCGTCTTAAGTCTGGATTTGAGCAAGTGAAATGCATGCTCAATTGGGTTAAGATCTGGTGATTGACTTGGCCATTGCAGAATGTTCCACTTTTTTGCACTCATTAACTCCTGGGTAGCTTTGGCTGTATGCTTGGGGTCATTGTCCATCTGTACTATGAAGCGCCGTCCGATCAACTTTGCGGCATTTGGCTGAATCTGGGCTGAAAGTATATCCCGGTACACTTCAGAATTCATCCGGCTACTCTTGTCTGCTGTTATGTCATCAATAAACACAAGTGACCCAGTGCCATTGAAAGCCATGCATGCCCATGCCATCACGTTGCCTCCACCATGTTTTACAGAGGATGTGGTGTGCTTTGGATCATGTGCCGTTCCCTTTCTTCTCCAAACTTTTTTCTTCCCATCATTCTGGTACAGGTTGATCTTTGTCTCATCTGTCCATAGAATACTCTTCCAGAACTGAGCTGGCTTCATGAGGTGTTTTTCAGCAAATTTAACTCTGGCCTGTCTATTTTTGGAATTGATGAATGGTTTGCATCTAGATGTGAACCCTTTGTATTTACTTTCATGGAGTCTTCTCTTTACTGTTGACTTAGAGACAGATACACCTACTTCACTGAGAGTGTTCTGGACTTCAGTTGATGTTGTGAACGGGTTCTTCTTCACCAAAGAAAGTATGCAGCGATCATCCACCACTGTTGTCATCCGTGGACGCCCAGGCCTTTTTGAGTTTCCAAGCTCACCAGTCAATTCCTTTTTTCTCAGAATGTACCCGACTGTTGATTTTGCTACTCCAAGCATGTCTGCTATCTCTCTGATGGATTTTTTCTTTTTTTTCAGCCTCAGGATGTTCTGCTTCACCTCAATTGAGAGTTCCTTAGACCGCATGTTGTCTGGTCACAGCAACAGCTTCCAAATGCAAAACCACACACCTGTAATCAACCCCAGACCTTTTAACTACTTCATTGATTACAGGGTAACGAGGGAGACACCTTCAAAGCTATGATTCCTAAACCCTTTCTCCGATTTGGATGTGAAAACTCTCATATTGCAGCTGGGAGTGTGCACTTTCAGCCCATATTATATATATAATTGTATTTCTGAACATGTTTTTGTAAACAGCTAAAATAACAAAACTTGTGTCACTGTCCAAATATTTCTGGACCTAACTGTATGTGACATGTTTGCACACAGTAACCCTTTATATACAGGACCATGTTGAAATGTGAAGTTCTCAATTACATCTTCTTCGGCTGGAAAACATAAATATTCTTTTATCAATTCAGTGTCAACACATTTCTAATAAATAACAGGTCATTTTTCAAGAGGTGTGAAAATTACAGCGCTCGGAGGTGTCCAGCCTTAATGAACAATGCTTTATTTGAATAGCGCAGTTTGACACCGCTGGAAGCAAATTGTTTTTCTGCAATCACAAGTCACAAACATATTATGACGCGAGAAAGAACAGGTGCCGCCGCGAACAAGTATACTTGGTCAGAGGCCATTGTTCTAAAAAATTGGCCTTTCTTTGTTCTTCTAAAATAGTGTTCACTCACTGAATTGTGTAGACGAGGAGCAGAAAAAAATCATTTTTTGTCGTTTCTGTTGTTGCATACACACAAACAAGCAATCAAGAGGCAGGATGACACATTCCATTCTTAAAACCCCTTGTAAACCTGCACCGACTCTTGCATTTTGCAGTATTTTGGAACGCGGCGTTACATATTTGTCTTTTTTTATTTTCCCAAAATGAGGCTGACATTATGCTCTAATCCCATTCTTAGCGGCGACAGGTTTGTGTTGAGAGATGTGCCAGAAGCAAAAGCATAAAAGAATGCCAGACTTTTTGAGCTTTTGTATACTTTTGATATTTTGTATAATTCCAATGAATAAGTTATTGAAATAAAATGTGTGGGCGATGAAACAAAAACAAGACAAAACACATGAAAAACACAAATTCTTACTAAAAACATAAAGATATTACTATTTCAGACATTTATGACATATGTATGGATCATCATATCATGCAGTATTGGGGTATATAGTGCCCTTATTATTGACATAGGTGCAAAGACCGCTTTACACGCTACGACATTGCTAGCTATAGCTAGCGATGTCGTGCACGATAGAACCCACCCCCGTCGTACGTGCGACATTTGGTGATCGCTGCCGTAGCGAACATTATCGCTACGCAGCGTCACACGCACATACCTTGTCAGTGGTGTCTCTGTGACCACCGAACAATCCCTCCTTCAAGGGGGAGGTGCGTTCGGCGTCATAGCGATGTCACAGCGGCGTCACTAAGCGGCCGGCCAATAGAAGCGGAGGGGCGGAGATGAGCGTGCCGAACATGCCACCCACCTCCTTCCTTCCGCATTGCCGGCGGGACGAAGGTAAGGAGAGCTTCCTCGTTCCTGCGGTGTCACACACAGCGATGTGTGCTGCCGCAGGAACGAGGAACAACATCGCTATTTACCTGACAACGATTTTTTGTAATTAACGACCTCTCCAAAACAAACGATTTTTGTCTTTTTTGTGATCGTTTTAGGTCGCTCCAGCCTGTCACACGTTGCGACGTCGCTAACGGCGCCGGATGTGCGTCACAAACACCGTGACCCTGACGATATATCGTTAGCAATGTCGCTGCGTGTAAAGCCCCCTTAAGTCGAAGAGCTAGAACCTGCGTCTATCAACCTGTTCTTCCAAAAATAAGACCTCCCCCAAAAATAAGCCCTAGCAGGAATTTTCAGCCTTTTCGATGTAAGGCTTAAATATAAGCTCTACCCTAAAAATAAGCTCTAGTCGCCGTTCAATAATAAAGCGTCCATGCAGCTAAAAAAGTTAAAGAATTCTGCAGGACACTTCATTATAGAAAGCAGACACCCCCCAAAAGAAAGAAGAGAGAAGAGAAAAGACCGCGCAATCATGCTGACCAGATGAAGAGCAGGAGGACCTGCAGTTGAACGCATCAAGGACCTGCGGCGGAATGCAAACCCACACACATCAGATTGTGCATACATCAGATCACACACATCAGATCACACACCCACACACATCAGATTGTGTATACATCAGATCACACACATCAGATCGCACACCCACACACATCAGATTGTGCATACATCAGATCACACACATCAGATCACACACCCACACACATCAGATTGTGCATACATCAGATCACACACATCAGATCACACACCCACACACATCAGATTGTGCATACATCAGATCACACACATCAGATCACACACTCACACACATCAGATTGTGCATACATCAGATCACACACATCAGATCACACACCCACACACATCAGATCGCACACATCAGATCGCACACATCAGATCACACACATCAGATCACACACCCACACACATCAGATTGTGCATACATCAGATAACACACATCAGATCACACACCCACACACATCAGATTGTGCATACATCAGATCACACACATCAGATCACACACCCACACACATCAGATCACACACATCAGATCACACACATCAGATCGCACACATCAGATCACACACATCAGATCACACACCCACACACATCAGATTGTGCATACATCAGATAACACACATCAGATCACACACCCACACACATCAGATTGTGTGCATACATCAGATCGCACACATCAGATCGCACATCCACACATATCAAAAAACACACTCACAAACATTAGATCGCACACACACACATCGGATCGTACACCTACACACATCAGATCGCGCACCCACACGAACATCAGATCGCGCATACACACACGAACATCAGATCGCACACATACATATCAGGTTGCACATAATCACATATCACGTCGCACAAACAAATACACATCAGATTGCACACACACACACACACTCACCACATCCAGCAATACCGATTGCTTCTGGCCAGAAGGGGAACCTGGGACGCAGTGCGGTGGAATGCATAGAGGACCTGTGGTGGAACGCATCTGCCGAGTCCGCCATTCCACAGCAGGTCCTCATGCTCCACCGCACTGTGTCCCATCTTCCCCTGCTGGCCGGAGGCAATCGGAATCGCAGGATGTGGCGAGAGTGTGCGATCTGATGTACTGTATGTGAGTGTCGGTCAGAAGCAGGGGAGGACCGCTGTATAGCATACCTGCTGGGAACACCCGCCGAAGATCGCAGGAGGACCTGGGAGCCACGCAGATGTCCGGGGTCAGATAAGTATGATTCTCCTGGGAAGGGGGGGGGGTCTGCTTTTGGGAGGGTAAACTAAAGGGTGCTTTACACGCTGCGACATCGCTAACGATATATCGTCGGGGTCACGGTCTTTGTGATGCACATCCGGCGTAGTTAGCGACATCGCAGCATGTGACAGCTAGGAGCGACGATGGACAATCGTAAAAACAGCAAAAAACATTGACACGTCGCTCCTTTTCCAAATATCGGTGATGGTGCATGCTGCAGGTTGTTCGTCGTTCCTGCAGCATCACACATCGCTATGTGTGACACCGCAGGAGCGACGTACATCTCCTTACCTGCGTCCACTGGCAATGAGGAAGGAAGGAGGTGGGTGACATGTACCGGCCGCTCATCTCCGCCTCTTCTATTGAACGGCCGTTTTGTGACGTTGCTGTGACGCCGAACACACCTCCCCCTTGAAGGAGGGATTGTTCGGCAGCAACAGCGACGTCGCAGAACAGGTATATATGTGTGACGCTGCCGTAGCAACAATGATCACTACGGCAGCGATCATCACATATCGCACCAACGACGGGGGCGGGTGCTATCGCTCGCGACATTGCTAGCAATCGCTAGCGATGTCGCAGCGTGTAAAGCACCCTTTACCCCAACCATGTTTCTTCATAAATAATACCTACCCGAAAATAAGTCCTAGCGCTTATTTCGGGCCAAAAAAAGTATAAGACAGTGTCTTATTTTTGGGGATTTTGTGGGACCAGTGCACAATGAATTACATCAGAGCTTCAAGGATTTTTTTTAAAATAATAAATTTGCGAATGAGGGATAGTGTTGGGGAGTCTTTGCTTAAAAGAACTATTTTTTCCTGTGTCTTATTTCACTTTATGTTTACTGGGGTGTCTTACATATGCCTCTCCTTTACTAACACCAGGGCCAGCTGACATTACATAGGTACATCAATCCCAAAAAATATTACCCCAATGGCCACCACATAAGGGCAATCGGGAAAAGTTGGGGAAAAGCACCAGAATTAGCGAAATCAATGGCAACACCAGTTCCAGGGCAGCTATGGGCTGCTATTTTCAGGTTGGAAAGGGCCAAATAAATATTGGCCTCCCCAGCTTAATAATACCAGCCCCGAGCTGTCTGCTTTAACGTGGCTGATTACCAAAAATAGGGGCGACCCCATGTCATTGTTTTTTAATTATTTATTAAATTAAACAAAGCTAAAAACTCCCTTTAGGGCCACATGAAAGGCAGTAAAGGGAGCAAGTGTTAAAATTCTGCTCTTATTTAAGCTCTCCTTCTTAGATCAACTCTCCCTGAACTACTTATAGAGGACGGTGTGCCGAGCATTGTGCCCCGGATAGCATATAAGACCTAATGATGCAATGTGGCCGGCCAATCACAGTATTGCCAGTAGCCAACATGACCACGGCATTACCACGTGTGGCAGGCAATTTCTGCATGTGCATTGGCTGTCTAACAGCCATGAAATATACGAAGTGGGAATTCAAGCTTTTGCTCAAGCACCCACAATCCTGAATGAAGTAACGAGAATACCCGAGCACTCCGATGCTCGATCGAGTATTGAGCCTTGGCAAGCACGCTCACTCATCACTAGGTATGACCAATTAAAATAAATTAATCTCATTTGTCTTCTTCTCACGTCAAGCCTTGACAAGTGATTTCTAACTCATTCTCTTGCCACATCTTCTAGTATTTATACCTTACTGTTGCTGGTTATGTGCTAAGTACTTTAAAGGGACTCTGTCACCAGGTTTTTGCTATGTAATTTGACAGCAGCGTAATGTAGGTACAGAGACCCAGCAATGTATCACAAAGTTTACTAGATGCAGCAGTTCTAATACAATCAATTTTTCCCGCTGTAGCAGAGCTCAAAAAGCTAACCCCACCCACACCTCTGATTGGCAGTTTTCTATGAACATTTGTGTATTTACAGTAAGCTGCTAATCAGTATTGGAAGCGTGGTTGGACCACAGCAGGTCCAGCAGTGATAATCTTCTGCTGATAAAACACTCATTGTATTGAAACAACCGCACAAAAGCCTAATAAGTGACACATTGCTGAAATCAGTGTCTCAGCTCATACTGCCAGATTCCATTTCAGTAGAGAAAACCTTGTCCAGTTTTTCCCTGGTTGGATGGTAGAACTCACAGCTTTTTGACTATTGGAATTATGAATTAAAAAAAATGCAATTAAAAATTTACAGAAATAAAAAGCCAAAACAATTCCTTAGAAGGTGTCTTTAAAAGTTGCATGTGTACGCCTTATGAGCCTCAGGACGTTGTTTAATACTACACGGCACATTTCTTACCAGCCGTGCGTCCCGGAATGACCTTCAGGTCTAAATCAGTAAAACTCACCCAAGGCTAACAAAAATTGCTCCAATATTCAGGAATGAATGAGAAGTGCAAGGATCCATTAGATAATGTCACCATAGGTCTATGACTTTTGTAATTGATGTACAAAGCATCAGGATCACAGCGGGAGGAAAAAAAAAGCGTTGATAGTATTTTTTTTTACTAAGAATTGACCTATATATATATTTAGGTCAATGTTATGGAAAAGCTTCTATAATATGTAATTGGGTGACATGACCGCATCTCCGGGATAATGCAATGACAGGGCCTTCACTCAAGTGGTGGTGCCTATTGATTGGTTTTTGACAATTGACACTTTTGGGCATCCGATGAACAAGTGAGTTACATGGGCAAGTGAGTCTAGAGAAAGATTTGGCATTTTTTGCACTCGTGTTACAGCTGTGTAACCAATGAAATGCCACTTTGCTAGAATTTTTGAAGGGCAAAGAAAGCCTTAATAAATAAAAAAAGCTTATAGTCACCCATCCTAGGTGCATCCTAAGATGTCCTTCTGTCACAACCCCGGCCAGGCCTGACAATTGGTCACTCTTCATTATTCAGATCTTAGAGTACTGACTAAGATTTACAGAGCTAATGAGTGGAAAAATCAGCATGGAGCTGCGGAGGAAGGATAGGTGAAGGATGGGACTAGGACTGGTGAGGGATGGACGAAAGACAGGTGAGGGCTGGACCTAGGACCGGGTAGAGATTAACAAAAGGACAGGTGAGGGCTAAATCTAGTAGAGGGATGGGCCTAGGACAGGAGAGGGATGGGCCTAGGACAGGAGAGGGATGGGCCTAGGACAGGAGAGGGATGGGCCTAGGACAGGAGAGGGATGGGCCTAGAACAGGAGAGGGATGGGCATAGGACAGGAGAGGGATGGGCATAGGACAGGAGAGGGATGGGCATATGACGGGAGAGGGATGGGCATAGGACAGGAGAGGGATGGGCCTAGGACAGGAAAGGGATGGGCCTAGGACAGGAGAGGGATGGGCATAGGACAGGAGAGGGATGGGCATTGGACAGGGGAAGGATGGACAAAGGACAGGTAAGGAATGGATGAAGGACAGTGGAGGGATGCCCCTAGAACAGATGGGGATGGGCGTAGGACAGGAATGGATGGATGAAGGACAGGTGAAGGCTGAACCTAGGACAGGAGAAGGATGGGCCTATGACAGGTAAGCAATGGATGAAGGGCAAGTGAGGGATGGACGAAGGACGAAGGACAGGGGAGGGATGCACCTAGGACAGATGGGGATGGGCGTAGGACAGGAAGGGATGGATGAAGGACAGGTGAGGGCTGATCCTAGGACAAGAGAAGGATGGGCCTATGACAGGAAAGGAATGAATGAAGGACAGGTGAGGGATGCACCTAGGATAGGGGATGGGTGGATGAAGGACAGGTTTATGCTGGACCTAGGATAGGGGAAGGATTAGCTCTGGACAGGTGAGGGATGGGCTTAGGTAGGGTAAGGAATAGACAAATGACAGGTAAGGGATGCGCCTAGGACAGAGGAGGAATAGATGAAGGACAGGTGAGGGCTGGACCTAACACATGGGAGTGATGGGCCTAGAACAGGTGAGGGATGGGCCTAGGACAGGGGTGTAATGGGCTTAGGTCAGGTGAGGGATAAACCTAGGACAGGTCAAGGACAGGTGAGAGATGGCCCTAGGACAGGTGAGGGAGGGGGATAGGACAGGTGAGGAATGGGCTTAGGACAGATAAGATATGGATGAGGGGAAGGGTGAAGGATGCACCTAGGACAGTTGAGGGATGAACAAAGGACAGATGAGGGATGGGCTATGACAGATGATGAATGGGCTAAGGACAGGTGAGAGACAGGCCTAGGACAGAAGAGGGGTGGGTGTAGGACATGGGAGGCATTGGCTTAGGACCAGTGAGTGATGGACATATGAAGTGTGAGGGATGGGCTTAGAACAGGGGAGGGATCGGATTTAGACAGGAAAAGAATAGGCCTAGGACATAGGAGTGAGTGGTCAAGGAGAGGTGAAGAACAGGCGTAAAAGAAGTGAGTATAAGCTTTTATTATTTTTTATGCCCTGCCCAGCCCACTGTTGTTTACAAAACATTAGGCCCTGGATAGAACTAAGGGTATATATATATATATATATATATATATATATATATATATATATATATATATTATCCATTTAAAGCAATTTTGATGTGGACAAACTTATTTCAGACAGAATCAAATCTGACGGCTGATTCATAATATCTGCACAAGACTTTGCCAAAAAAGACAGTCATTAAATCTATAAAATGGTATTTTGGGACAATTCTGAATATCAAGCTAATAATAAACCAACACAGTACAGAGGAATGTCAGCAAAATATTACTAATATTATAACATTTTAATGAAAATAGTCAATTTACTTTTCAGGGTGTATCACTTGTAGAAATCTTCATGGGGGGCTCTAGTATAAATTTTACTCAGTTATCCAGAAACTAGAAGAAATGTCTCATTTATACTACATTTGTTTCCAAATACCCCTTGTCACTTACGTATCGGTGCGATCCATCATATTCACATCTCTCTATCTTTCCCAGGCTGCCATCGGAGTAGTAGAGTTTCTCGGCAGAGTGATCGATGGTCAGGCCATTTGGAGTAACAATATCCGTGCTCACAATGACCTGGGCATTTTTCCCGGAAAGGGTGGACCTCATGATACTCGGGTGCTGTTCATTCCAATTAGTCCAAAACATTAAACTGAGAATAAAAAATAGAGGAACATTTTAATGTGAATTGAAAAACACAGATTTAATTTGCACATATTCATTTTTACAGAAGATTATAAAATGTGAATAAAAAGGAATCAAGGCCATTACTTGGCAATACATGCTGAAGGCTTTAAAACAGAGTAAGGCTTGAAAATTAATGCATTTTTTTTACCAACATTATGCATCTACATTGCCCTATTGTTAAGGTTCATTTTATTTTTATCCATTAGACATACAAAACGTGACGAGCAGTTCCAATTAAACCACCCAGGAAATGGTAAGTGTTACATCAGACTAGTTTTTATACAGTATATATACAGACTATATATATATATATATATATATATATATATATATACACTGTATATACAGTACAGACCAAACGTTTGGACACACCCTCTCATTCAAAGAGTTTTCTTTATTTTCATGACTCTGAAAATTGTAGATTCACATTGAAGGCATCAAAACTATGAATTATCACATGTGGAATGAAATACTTAACAAAAAAGTGTGAAACAACTGAAAATATGTCTTATATTCTAGGTTCTTCAAAGTAGCCGCCTTTTGCTTTGATTACTGCTTTGCACACTCTTGGCATTGTCTTGATGAGCTTCAGGAGGTAGTCACCGGAAATGGTTTTCCAACAGTCTTGAAGGAGTTCCCAGAGATGATTAGCACTTGTTGGCCCTTTTGCCTTCACTCTGCGGTCTAAGTCACTCCAAACCATCTCGATTGGGTTCAGGTCTGGTGACTGTGGAGGCCAGGTCATCTGGCGTAGCACCCCGTCACTCTCCTTCTTAGTCAAATAGCCCTTACACAGCCTGGAGGTGTGTTTGGAGTCATTGTCCTGCTGAAAAATAAATGATGGTCCAACTAGACGCAAACCGGATGGAATAGCACGCCGCTGCAAGATGCTGTGGTAGCCATGCTGGTTCTGTATGCTTTCAATTTTGAATAAATCCCCAACAGTGTCACCAGCAAAGCACCCCCACACCATCACACCTCCTCCTCCATGCTTCACGGTGGGAACCAGCCATGTAGAGCCCATCCGTTCACCTTATCTGCGTCGCACAAAGACACGGTGGTTGGATCCAAAGATCTCAAATTTGAACTCATCAGACCAAAGCACAGATTTCCACTGGTCTAATGTCCATTCTCTATGTTTTTTAGTCCAAACAAGTCTCTTCTGCTTGTTGCCTGTCCTTATCAGTGGTTTCCTAGCAGCTATTTTACCATGAAGGCTGCTGCACAAAGTCTCCTCTTAACAGTTGTTCTAGAGATGTGTCTGCTGCTAGAACTCTGTGTTTCATTGACCTGGTCTCCAATCTGAGCTGCTGTTAACCTACGATTTCTGAGGCTGGTGACTCGGATAAACTTATCCTCCGCAGCAGAGGTGACTCTTGGTCTTCCTTTCCTGGGGCCAGTGTTTTTCGTGTTTAATGCTGTACCCATGTGCTAGCCAGACTTCTTTTTAAGGATCCAATTAACTTTATAATTTTTAAGGATTGTCAAAGTTCTGGTTTCTTCTTTGGATTTTTCAAAAAGTCATATGCACGCCTGAATAAAGACTATAATTCAGCACACAAAAGGTCTCATATAGCTACTGTATATACATTATATACATATATATATATATATATATATATATATATATATATATCATGTGTGAAATCCAAAGGAAGGTAGAGACAAGCGGCACTCATCAACATACAAGTAGCGGTATTTTATTTTTTCATGTGAAAGGAGGGTACAAGTGGTGGGTGAAGGTGAGGAGAGGCTCGCAACGCCAGACAACGGCGAGCCGTTTCACACTCCTTGTGCTTCAACAGGTCCTGTGACAGGACCTGTTGAAGCACAAGGAGTGCGAAACGGCTCGCCTTTGTCCGGCGTTGTGAGCCTCTCCTCACTTTCCCATGAAAAAATAAAATACCGCTATTTGGATGTCGATGAGTGCCGCCTGTCTCTACCTTCCTTTGGATTTCACACATGGTCTGCATTCTTCTGGGACGTGCACCCGACACTTGAGGTATGAGGAGTGATCTTATAGCACATTACCGCTTGGATTAGCTGTGCCCGTTGTTCTTATATACATATATAAAAAGTTACGAGTTTCAGAAAAGGGTGGCACAAACCAAAGTACTGAAATTTTTCAAAATCAACAAAATCATACTGACCTGAAAAATCATTTTGCCAGATGAAGAAGCACAAATATACAATAAAGACATAAAAAATGAAAAATGCCCAGTGATGAAGGTGCTTAAGATAGTGGTCTCAAGGTCCTGGCCATTAGGATAGCTAATCAATATTTATAAGTGTGGAATTCACAAGATAATAGTGATATTTTATGGTGACCTTTATTGCCCAAGGAGATACTATTTCCTATCGAGTTGCAGACCATATATGTCCATATGTCGACAAATCCATTTAATAAATTGAGAACAGTTTAATTTACGATTTAGTCATCGGAACATTGCGAATAGGTCTATTTGTTTAGTCCTCACGGGTATATAGAGCGCTGCACTGTGTGTTACATAATGAATGACCCTAAACTTCACATTTGTTTTACTGCCAAGAATAACATTAGGCTAAATGAAGAGATGTTTTGCTTGAAAGGATTGACATGATTAGTCTTTGACAAACACATGACTCTTCTGTACATGATAAAAGTGACAACGCATCATTAGGCTTTACACTAATAGTACAAAAGAGCTGACACGGCTACTGGAAAACCCTTAAAAATTGATGCAACTTGGATTCCTTGGGGACCTTCCCCGGATATCTATCCTCTCCACAGGTCCTGTTCTTTCATAGTAATTATATTTTGTTGATTACACAGTGACTATACGCATTGAATACTCTGTATATATACAACTCGCTGGTATACATACTTATCAGCACGCTTGAAAGAAAAATCACAAAGAAGATGAAATAAGGAAACATTGGAAGTTAACAGAAAAAATTCTTCAATCCATTAAAATATATATTTACAAATTTTTTTTCATAGGGATAAATGAATTAAACTGGAGTTTAATTCTTATATATAGGGGGCAGTATTATAGTAGTTATATTCTTGTACATAGGGGGCAGTATTATATTAGTTATATTCTTGTACATAGGGGCAGTATTATAGTATTTATATTCTTGTACATAGGGGGCAGTATTATAGTAGTTATGTTCTTGTACATAGGGGCAGTATTATAGTAGTTATATTCTTGTACATAGGGGCAGTATTATAGCAGTTATATTCCTGTACATAGGGGCAGTATTATAGTAGTTATATTATTGTATATAGGAGCAGTATTATAGTAGTTATATTCTTGTACATAGGGGCAGTATTATAGTAGTTATATTCTTGTACATAGGGGCAGTATTATAGTAGTTATATTCTTGTACATAGGGGCAGTATTATAGTAGTTATATTATTGTACATAGGAGCAGTATTATAGTAGCTATATTCTTGTACATAGGGGCAGTATTATAGTAGTTATATTCTTGTACATAGAGGCAGTATTATAGTAGTTATATTCTTGTACATAGGGGGCAGTATTATAGTAGTTATATTCTTGTACATAGGAGCAGTATTATAGTAGTTATATTCTTGTACATAGGGGCAGTATTATAGTAGTTATATTTTTGTACATAGGGGCAGTATTATAGTAGTTATATTCTTGTACATAGAGGCAGTATTATAGTAGTTATATTCTTGTACATAGGGGGCAGTATTATAGTAGTTATATTCTTGTACATAGGGGCAGTATTATAGTAGTTATATTCTTGTACATAGAGGCAGTATTATAGTAGTTATATTCTTGTACATAGGGGGCAGTATTATAGTAGTTATATTCTTGTACATAGGAGCAGTATTATAGTAGTTATATTCTTGTACATAGAGGCAGTATTATAGTAGTTATATTCTTGTACATAGGGGCAGTATTATAGTAGTTATATTCTTATACATAGAAGCAGTATTATAGTATTTATATTCCTGCACATGGGAGCAGTATTATAGCAGTTATATTCTTGTACATAATGAGCAGTAATATAGTAGTTATAATCTTGTACATAGGGGGCAGTATTATAGCAGTTATATTCTTGTACATAATGAGCAGTAATGTAGTTATAATCTTGTACATAGGGGGCAGTATTATAGTAGTTATATTCCTGTACATAGGAGCAGTAATATAGTAGTTATATTTTTGTACATAGAGACAGTATTATAGTAGTTATATTCTTGTACATAGAGACAGTATTATAGTAGTTATATTCTTGTATATAGGGGGGCAGTATTATAGTAGTTATATTCTTGTATATAGGAGCAGTATCATAGTAGTTATATTCTTGTACATAGGGGCAGTATTATAGCAGTTATATTCCTGTACATAGGGGCAGTATTATAGTAGTTATATTCTTGTATATAGGGGGTCAGTATTATAGTAGTTATATTTTTATGTACGTAGAGGCAGTATTATAGTACTTATATTCCTGTACATAGGAGCAGTATTATAGTAGTTATATTCTTGTACATAGGGGCAGTATTATAGTAGTTATATTCTTGTATATAGGGGGCAGTATTATAGTAGTTATATTCTTGTATATAGGGGGCAGTATTATAGTAGTTATATTCTTGTATATAGGGGGCAGTATTATAGTAGTTATATTCTTGTATATAGGGGGCAGTATTATAGTAGTTATATTCTTGTATATAGGGGGCAGTATTATAGTAGTTATATTCTTGTACATAGAGACATTATTATAGTATTATGTTAGTTTTATTCCTATCTATTATGAGCTCTGTTAGTTTTATTCTTACATATACAGTTATCAGTGCTGGTGTAATAAACTTATTACCACAGATTACAACCGTGGTTTTGGAGATTTTTATACCATACCTATCCATTGCTGCGCCTGGTATCACAGCTCAGCCTTATTTATGTAAATGCAGGTAAGCACATTACTATAGTGAATGACAATGAGGAAATCCTCCCTCAATCAACATAAAACAATTTTATCAATGTGCTCCATATTATTTTTCTTATACTTTAAACAAAGACTTTGCTCTGATTCGGAACAGATTATACAAGGTCAATTCAAAGTTTGGATTTTAGTTCTAAGCGGAAAACAAGGCATAACGTGGCATAAATAACCAGTCTCCTTCTATCGCTGGCATACGTTAATTGGCCAACTGCTATAAATATGCATTCTCTAGGAAAAGGTTAATTGTAAATATCCCATGAATTGCTCCTGTATCTGGAGAAACATCTGCCTGAGGAAAGAATCAAGCACTTAAGCTAAAGTTGCACGCCATAAATTACATAAGCCTGAAATCATTTGCATACTTTTGGCATTCATCGAGTGCTAGGACGTGGGGGTGGTCATCTTCAGACATGGTGATAACAGCCTGCCGGTTGAAGGCCCCTCTCCGGCTCTGGTCCACGGTATGGCGTGTGATGGATGAGGTAGTAGAGCTTGTCCAGTAGAGAGTATCCCAGGCTCGGTGATAAGCCAGACCTTCCACGGAGCCCACATCTGTCAAGTAAACACCATAGAAAAATTAGATTACCTCGTGCTGTTAGACAACCTTAGGAAGTCTTGTAAGATTGCATTCGTAATATCTCACTTTGGTCTCAACTGTGCCAAAACATCTAAAAAACCCCAACAGAAAACAAAGTGGCAAACGAAACATGTCAACGATAAATTGCATCGACCATAAACATTATGGATCAAATTTCCTTATTTTTAATATTCATCAAATTATATTGGTTTCCATCCATTATAATTCTAAAAAGGCAAAAAGACATCTATGATGCTGTTTGTGCATAACTGCACATGATGTTGAGTTATGAGGGGTTTTTTTAGCATCTAGAAATTCTATATTTTACTGTTACTTCAGCAGATGCAATCAATTTGCAGTTAATTCCATTGTATTTGATAAAAATGTATTCTTTGTCTCTTTGTGTCAAGGATCAAGTGTAACAAATGACCAGGGAAGATAGGGTTACCTAGGGACACCCTAATACTGGGGTCCCTGAGTTCACCCTCACACCCGGAGGTACCCTTGAAGAGGTCTGGGCCCCCAACCTGGCCCAATGTAATTCTATTGTATGAACTGAGGATTTCGATTGCGTTAGGGCAATGACAACCAGAGACGGGTTCTTGGTGCAAAGAAGTTTTATAATATGCAACCAACAATATGTACACAGAACAGAACATAAACACAGTAGAACATAAACACAGTAAATACCTGCCAGGTTCGGAGCAAAGGGGAATTCCCAGGACCGCGCACCGGACTCCCCCAGGGAGGCCACCAGGAGCAAACCCCTATACAGGGGCTGTCTGGCGATCACCCCAGAAGGCCTAAATGCACAGCAGCCGGGATATGAAAGGGCAACAGGTTATAGTCTAAAAATGTCCGTACTGGATGTGGAACACGGGTCCTAGGGTGGATATGTACCGGAAGGGACCGGGCACAAAAACCAACCAGAGACGGCAGACAGAGTCCGGGACCAGGGAGGGCACAGCTCGATGAGACCAGGTGGAGTCCAGGGCCGGTGTCAGGTGATTCACCAGGATCCAAAATAACAACAAGGAAATGAGAGCAGCAGGGCAGGAGTACACAGGAAGCAGAATACTCAAGCAACTAGACTAAGCTTAGGGATGGGCTTTTAAACAGATGAACAGGAAGTAGGGCAACAGAAGAGAAAACTCCATGTTAACAAAGGGCAAGATCCAATGTCAGCAAACTGGAAATCCCGGAACACTGACACCCAGACTCCTGTCCTGACCCTGATGACAAGTCCCAACCATACCCACCACCTAGGAGACTGACCAGGACAGAGATCTCCTAAAACCCCTACAACAACGAACTACAGACAGGGGTAAAATAAAAACCCATACACACATAAAACCTACACCAGGGAACAACCAAGAAGATACAGGTAATGGAAAACAAGGGAAAGGAGGTAGTACAAAAACAAAACAATTTGCAACAAACCGCAACAGACAGGCAACAACCATGTCCTCTCTGCTCCCAGGCTAGCTCCTAACTGAATAGAATAACCAGCACCAAGTGCAGGAAGCTGAGGGCTTGAATCCCGTCCGGAAGTTGAATAACTGCTGCCAGCTGAGCAAGTCTGCTGCCGCACCAGAGAAGCAATTAACCCTTTATTTGCCGAAACAAAAAACTTCATTTAAAGTGCATGGTCCAAGATGGTAAGGTAAGAGCTAGCCCTGATCCTGTCCCTATGCACGTGACACATTGTTTATACATTTTTACTTTCCGGTTTATGTTTTTTGTATGGATGATTTGTCCCAGTGTAACGCGTGAGCTTTCTACTCAGAGCAATGCCCTTTCTCTTCCCTTCTCGCTAAGGCAATGTTTGCCCAGTCTGGATTTGGAGTGCAAAAGTCTGCTGTGAATTTTTAAGAATATACATAAATTTGGATGATTATTCGTACAAGGATTAGCTCTATTGAAGTTTAATAGGACTAATCAGTGGCTTTTCAGATAGAAATCCGCATGAATAAAGAATTTGCTGAGGATTGTGTTAGCCACAGCATAGTCATTACTGAGTATACATTTTTTTAAAGCATGTTAATGGGGCATGAAAGCTCCTATAACGTACCATAAAAATATACTTGCAGCAAAAACACCTCCAGCGTATGAGAAACTCCCGTTTTATTGCATTTTTCATGTTCAAAAGTTGTTCTCTTAGACCAGGGATCCCAAACCTGTGGCTCAAGAGCAACATGTGGCTCGTAGGCCTATGATGCGTGGCTTGCGGCTGTGTTCCAGCTTGTTGCATTAGCACCAGGTCTAGTAAACATCTAGGAGGTCTCCAGATGGTGACTTTTGTGAGTAACTTCATAATAAAAGAGCAGATCTGAATGTGGGTAACTTAGGGGTACTTTGCACGTTGCAACATCGCTACTGCGATATCGTCGGGGTCAAATCGAAAGTGACGCACATCCGGCGCCGGTAACGACATCGCAACGTGTAAAGCCTAGATGCGCCGATAAACGATCGCAAAAGCGTCGAAAATCGGTGATCTGTGTAGTGTCGGTGATTTTCATAATGTCGCACCAATAGGAGATACGATGTTGTTCTTCGTTCCTGCAGCAGCACACATCGCTGTGTATGAAGCCGCAGGAGCGAGGAACATCTCCTAACCTGCCTCCACCGGCAATGCGGAAGGAAGGAGGTGGGCGGGATGTTTACGTCCCGCTCATTTCCGCCCCTCCGCTTCTATTGGCCACCTGGCGTGTGACGTCGCTGTGACGCCGCATGACCCGTCCCCTTAGGAAGGAGGCGGGTTGCCGGTCAGAGCGACGTCGCAGGGCAGGTAAGTGCGTGTGAAGCTGCCGTAGCGATAATGTTCGCCACGGCAGCTATCACAAGATAATGCATGTGCGACGGGGGCAGATGCTATCGCGCTCGGCATCGCTAGCCGATGTTAGTGATGTCGCAACGTGCACAGTACCCCTTAGGATCCCTTAGATTATCGTATACTTCCTGAATGTGATTTATCTGGAAAAGCTTTGGTGGTCATTTTACTGATAATGTGGGTTCTGAATGTGGCCTGTGACCCTCTCTCTGAGCTAAATGTGGCTCTCAAGGTCAGAAAGGTTGGAGACCTCTGCATTAGATCAACCATCGTAAGATGTGTTGAGTAACAGTGGCTCAGTGGTTAGCACTCCAGTCTTGCAGCTCTGGGGCCCTGGGCCCTAAGGACAGCATCTGCAAGGAGTTTGTATGCTCTCCCCGTGTTTGCGTGGATTTCCTCCCACACTCCAAAGACATACTGATAGGGACTTTATATTATGAGCCCCAATGGGGACAGTGTGTCTGATATATGTAAAGCGGTATGGAGTTAACAGTGCTATATAAGTAAAAAAAAAATATATATATATTTTTATAAATCTAGTCTTGTTAACCAAGCGGATCTCTTCGGTAACTTTTCATTTTGAGCATCTTTTTGAGAGTCACGCCTAATTGGCTGAAATATTTGATAGATTCATATATAGAGAAAAGGGAGCCATATCTTAGGAATGGAGAGGAGCCACAACAAAATAGAAAACAATGATAAATTAATTAAAACAGTTGCATTTACACCAGTGATAAAATATGTAAAGTGCTTCTTCACTCACACCCCTAGAGACAATGGTGAAGACTCAAATAGATCAATAATTTTGATCCGGGTGTTTAAAGCTATAATGTTAACCTCCAAACTACCAAGATGTAGGCTGTCTTACACCGCAAAAGTAAATTCCAAAAAAAAGATAGTGGTCCCAAGAGGTCACCAATGCTAATGCTAACAGATAGGGGATAATATATATTGTGTAACTATTAGATAACAAGAAACATTGTAGGAACAATATACCTCCAATATGGCAAGCGTTGACAATATGACCAGAGACAAGGTAAAACCAAGTGTATTTATGCATAAGTATTCCTTAGAGCAGCAGTCCTTACACACTCAGTCTTAGGGGTACTTTGCACGCTGCGGCATCACTCCTGCGATATCGTCGGGGTCAAATCGAAAGTGACGCACATCCGGCGCCGGTAACTACGTCGCAACGTGTAAAGCCCAGATGCGCCGATAAAAGATCGCAAAAGCGCCGAAAATCGGTGATCTGTGTAGTGTCGGTCACTTTCATAATGTCGCACCAATAGGAGATATGATGTTGTTCCTCGTTCCTGCGGCAGCACACATCCCTGTGTGTGAAGCCGCAGGAGTGAGGAAAATCTCCTTACCTGCCTTCAGCGGCTATGCGGAAGGAAGGAGGTGGGCGGGATGTTTACGTCCCGCTCATCTCCACCCCTCCGCTTCTATTGGCTGCCTGCCGTGTGACGTTGCTGTGACGCCACACGACCCGCCCCCTTAGGAAGGAGGTGGGTCGCCGGCCAGAGTGACGTCGCAGGGCAGGTAAGTGCGTGTGAAGCTGCCATAGCGATAATGTTCGCTACGGCAGCTATCACAAGATATCGCATGTGCGACGGGGCAGGTACTATCGCGCTCGGCATCGCTAGCCGATGCTTGCGATGTTGCAACGTGCAAAGTACCCCTAAGGATTGTGAGCAAATCAGGCTTAGGGTCCCGTTACACGTAGCGACATTCCAGAGATCCCGACAACAATACAACCTGGTCAGGATCACTGGTATGTCGCTAAATGGTCGCTGTTGAGCTGTCAATCAGGCAGATCTGCACAGCGACCAGCCATCAGCCACCAGCGACCTATGTAACGACGTCTCCCTGCATACTCAGAACCGGCGCGCCGTCAAACATGCCAATGAGTGCTGCACAGCGGGAGACCAACGAGAAAAAAATAGTCCTGATCGTTTTGCCCTCTTGCTGCGGCTTGTCACACACAGCGATATCGCTGGCGAGTTCACTGATATGTCACAAAACCTGTGACGTTTAAGCGATCTCGTTAGCGATCTCGCTATGTGTGACGGGGGCTTTATTCCTTGCTGCAAGCAGTATATGAACAAGAGACCAGCACTCCAAAACTTGCAGTAATCTTTAGGATTGAATCCATAGAAGCACAGTACAAACAAAAAGAACGCGTTTTCGACTAGACCTTTAGCCTTTGTCAAGGTTAAAGGTCTAGCCGAAAACGCGTTCTTTTTGTTTGTACTGTGCGTCTATGGATTAAATCCTAATGATTACTGCAAGTTTTGGAGTGCTGGTCTTATGTTCATATATTATTTGGGTGTGCCATCCCTTGACTGAGCACCTGCAATTTTGAGTGCTGCCTGGATATCACTTCTTATTGCTGCAGGCAGTAGCATTAAGCACATAGCCTGAGTGGGACAGAGAGGACAAGCAGAGTGGAGTAAAGATTTGTGCCATCCGGGTCTTTCGTGTGAGTTAGAGGTACAGGTGTCCTCTGTTTCTAAGATAGGTCGGCAAGGTGTGGAGTAGGTGCTAGATGTGATGTCACCCCCTGAGTACTTTGGCATCAGAGGACTCAAAAATCCCACTTGTTTGTTTTCCCTGATGAAGAAGCCCACAGTGTTTCAATAAGCTTAGAATTTTGTAGTCCCCTGTGGCCAATGTACTCAGGGGTGATGTTGCCCCCAGCACTAACTCTTCACTTTGCTGGCTTTGCTAGGAACATTGATGGACAAATTTTCCCAGTCGCGCCATCTGAGGTAAAAGGATAACACTTCACATGGGGCGCTAATGCTACTTATGTGTGATGGTAGTCACTACTTACGGGTAGCATGGATGGATGAGTAGTCAGGAAAGCCGGGGCCTGGTAACAGGAGGACACGTATGAGCACAAGGAGTAAGCAAAGGCGTAATCAGGTCAATATCTGAGGGTCAGAAATCCAGGAGAGCATGTAATAGGTTCAAGGAGAAAATAGAGACGTGGTCAGGAAACGTTCCAAGGTCAGAAGGCAGGAGGTTATGACAGGAACAGGATGCGGGCAGAGAGGAGTCAAAAAACAGTCCGGGGTAAGAAAACCAAGATCAGAACACTAACAGAGACACAAGCCCACAGCACAACCGCAGAACCAGAGAGTACAACTGGCAAGGTTCTGGGCCAGCATGCTCAGTAAAGAAGCCTGAGCAATTACCAGGAAGGTGGAGCACCTAAAGAGATCAGCACCAACATGGAATCCTGCGCGGTCAATCAGGCCGCTAGCTCAGTAACTCAGGAAAGCGCAGCAGAGCATCTCCAAAGCCAAAATGCTCAGCACACATGAATCGTGACATTATAGAATTTTTCTGTCACATCTACACCAGGCAAACAAATTTACAAATTTATGTCAAGTGAGAGAACCTCTTTAATGCACATACACAACAAAGCAGAAAGACATAACAAGATCTCCCTTCTCACCTTCTCCTCTAAGGGGTACTTTGCACGCTGCAACATCGCTAGCCGATGCTAGCGATGCCGAGCGCGATAGCCCCCGCCCCCGTCACACATGCAATATGTAGTGCGAGCTGCCGTAGCGAACATTATCGCTACGGCAGCTTCACACGCATTTACCTGGTCGGTGACGTCGCTGTGACTGCCGAACAATCCCTCCTTCAAGGGGGAGGTGCGTTCAGCGTCACAGCGACGTCACCGCGACGTCACTAATCGGCCGGCCAATAGCAGCGGAGGGGCGGAGATGAGCGGGATGTAAACATTCCGCCCACCTTCTCCCTTTCGCATTGCCGGTGGACGCCGGGCGCAGGTAAGGAGATGTTCCTCGCTCCTGCAGCTTCACACACAGCGATGTGTAGAGCTGCAGGAACGACAAACAACATCGTACCTGGGGACGCACTAACATTATGAAAATGAACGACGTGACACAGTTCACAGATTTTTGCCTGTTTCACGCTCGTTCATCTTCTCTCCCAGGCTGTACACGTTGCGACATCGTTACTGGCGCCGGATGTACGTCACTTTCGATTTGACCCCGGCGATATCGCAGTAGCGATGTCGCAACGTGCAAAGTACTCCTAATAGTCTTGCACAGACATTAAGGAAGAGATTCTATTGTTGCATCTTCCTCTTTTCCAAAAGATGTATCTTCTTGGACTAAAACAATTGTTGAATATATATAGATAGCCTGCAGAAAATGGTTGGGTACTAAAAATTCACTGCAAGATGAGAAACAAGCCCCTTTTCCTTTGTAATTAAAATATGACATAATTTTATGTAATTGTATGTTTTATTGAATTATGTCAAGTGATATAATGATAGGCACACTTTAATAGAATCAATCATAATTGCATATCCTATTTATAGTCATCGTATTGTAATTGTTTAGTAAATTAATTTTATCAGTTTAGTTTTACTCGCGATTAAACTGTAACCGTTCTTGTTGAAAGGCATCGGATTCCGGGATATTAATAATGCAAAGAAGAACATTTCTCAAAAGGTCTTCCTTTTTTTTTGCAACTAAAACACCTGACATTTATTAATATAATGACATGGGAGGGCAGGACTTAACACAAATTTGTTATCTTAGCACTTATTCTGAAAGCATATCCACAAAGTAAGTGACCTTCATCTCAACAGTTCATAACTGTATGAGAAAGTCCAAGACCCGAATGTATCTTCCAAGTACAGATTCATTATTCCTGACACTTCCTAAACCTCTCTTACAAAATGACTTTGACAGATTCTCATCCGCTGATACTTTCATGCCAAGTCAGCAAGAAGCCACTTGTACCACCACAGAGATGAAACAGATGTTACTTTATCTTATGGATGATGTATATCCTTTGATACGGTAATTCAAGTCAAAACTACTGTGTCTACTCTATTTTCTAAGTTTGAGATCATAAAAAGTATTAGAAAAAGAGAAATAGCCAAAAAGTTGACTTTTAACATAAACTTTGACTATTTATTAGGCATATTGATCTTTGTTATAATAATTTGTAGAATTAAAATATTATTATTAAAATGATATTACATTTTCTTTGCTATTATGGTAATATATAGCAGTGTTACAATAGGAGTGTCCAGTGGTTAGAGGGAGGGTTTAATTAGGGATGATCGAATACCTCAAATATTAGGCTACGCCCATATTCGACGAATAAGTCGCCGCTATTCTACTATTTGCGAATATTGGATGCGCAATGTAAGTCTATGGGAAACCCGAATTGTTGCCGAATAGTAACTATTCGGGCTTCCCATAGACTTACATTGCGCATCGAATATTCGCATAGCGGCGACCTATTCGTCAAATATTCGCAAAGCCGAATATTGCCAAATATTTGTGATATTCGATCATCCCTAGTATTAATCAGAGCTAGACTGCAATAAACAAAACATATTGTCACGGGTGTGTCACACGTAACAGACAGTCATGTAGTTTCTGGTCATAGAAGGTCACAGTGTTTGGCTGCACAGAATGCTCCCTGGTTTCCATTGTTCCTGCTGTCAGTATTCATTGGTATAGGTAGCTTTCCTGCTTGCCGCTATTTCTTCTCACTGGGTGCCAACCAAAAGTGGGGTGCTGCTAGACTGGAATAGTTGGCCCTTGAAGCCTTGAAGTCATGAAGATTCTAATCACTGGAGGGACAGCAGAAGAGTGAGATGTTATCACTTGTACCATCTTCTGTTCTTGCTGGGAAAGTACAATATGTTTTTGCCTGTGGGTGAACCAATATAGTCTTACCAATGTGTGGTTCCCTCACCTTGTGTTGTCGGAGTAGTGTTTTACCCACAGGGAAGGAGTGTGGGCATTTGGTGGGATGATCCCCGGTCCGTGTGATCTCTCTGAAGACTGCTATTCCAGCAGCCAACTTATTCCTTATGTGATCAGAAGGGGTTGGCTTAAGGCTGCTTTACACGCAACGATATTGCTAGCGATCTCGTTAGCGATGTGACACGCCCAGATCGTAGTTACGATTTGCCGAGATCGCTCATAGGTCGTTTTGTAGCAGTCACACGTAGACATCTCACAAACGATGCTACATCGTTCAGCGATAAATTGTTTGACCAAGGCGGTCGTGTGGATGTTGTTCGTCGTTGGCAGGGTGTCAAATGTAGCAATATGTCTGCTGCGTTACAAATGACGAACAATATTTTAAAACTGAACGACGTGTCAACGATCAACGATTTTCCCCCTATTTGCGATCGTTCGGAGTCGCACGTAGGTGTCACACGCAACGACGTCGCTAACGATGATGGAAGTGCATCACGAAATCACATAACATATCGTCAGATAAATCGTAGCGGGTAAAGCGGCCTTTAGTTAGTAAATTGAGCAAGTTGACGAAACTCTTCATTAGCTGAGTTAAAGAGATTCTATCAGCTGATATATGTTGAGCAAACCATGGGCAGCAATGCATGTGTCATATCATCCATTGGCTGTATTATCCCAGCCAGGAATTTTTGATTCTGAAAGGCTGCAGCATTTCAGGGTAAAACATACTTTTAGTAGCCACCGGAGATCGAGACACACTGTGCACTAGTTGTACAGGCAGGTCACTGGTGGCATTTCACCGTCCACTGCTCTGGATTAACAGGTCTCTACCTATGTGCACATGTAGGCAGAGACATTTCAGTCCAAGAGAGTTGGTGGGGAGAAGCCACTGGGGTCCCGCCTATATGACTAGTCTACAGTGAAGCTTAGTTCCTAGCCGGTTATTAAAGAGAACCTATTACCAGATTTTGGCCTTCTAAACTAAAACTAGCACCTTAAGCAGCGCCTGTGCTGCATTTTATAAAGGTGCACATTAGCCTTTGACTCCCCCTGTAGACCCCACAAATACTTTTATAATATCTACCACCCTGTATGTAAATTATTTGTCCATTCCAATGGGTGTCCTATTCTGTGCCTCCTATACCTCCTTTCAACGTTCTCCGTTGCTGATTGACGTGGATGATGCCTCAGGTGCCATCTACATAGGCATGCAAAATCTCGCACCTGTGCAAACATATTCCCAGATCATGCAGGTGCACTTTGCTTTGTCCTTTTTGAGCAGAGTCAAAAACATAGTTGCACCTACGAGAACCATAGAGTTTTCTGCGCAGGCGTGAGATTGTGCCTGGTGATGTGGATGAAGTGGGCGATGCCATCCACATCACTGGGCAAAATCTTGTGCCTGCTGAGAGAACTCGCCGGTTTACTCAGGCGCACATAGGTTTTTGGCTCTGGCCACAATAAGGAAAAGCGAAGTGCGCCTGCGTGAGTCGGAAATATGTCTGCGCAGGTGCAAAATTTTGCCCGCCTTTGTGGATGTCACCCGAGATGTCATACATGTCAATCAGTACAAGAGGGCGGTGAACAGAGGAGCAGAAGGCGCAGATTAGGATGCCCATCAGACCGGACTGGACAATTTACATACATGGCGGGAGATTTTACAAAGGTATTTATGGGGTCTAGAAGGGGTGGTCAGGGGGGGTAACATGCACCGTTATAGAATGCAGCACAAGCGCTTCTTAAAGTGCTAGTAGTAGTTTAGAAGACCAAAATCTGGTGACAGGTTCCCTTTAAAGTATGTTTTCTATGGAACACTACAGCGTTTCAGCAGCAAACATACCTGGCTTTGATAAATACTGCCCATGGTTTGGGCATCATGTAGCAACTGACGGGTTAATTTATGGAGCCATACATTTGGTGACATCTGTGTTAAGACCTCACTGCAGCTCAGTACCAATTACATGTCTTAAAATTAACTAAATTTTCAAGCAGAGCCACTACCAATAGTATGGAGCTGTGCTTGATATACAACAATTAGGATACAGTGATCACTGATCGGTGTTGGTTACCGGAGTTAGATCCTCATTGATCTGGTATTAACTGCCAACATGCGTCAACCCAACCTAGGGTAATTCATGAACAAGGGTTGCCATTAAAGTAAAATAATCTTTACCATACCACTAAATATTTCTGTTGGATTTCATGGAAGGTTTAGGCTATGTGCCCACGGGACTCTGTACCTGTGGATTTTGCCGCGGAAAACCTGTGGATTTATCTGGATTTTCTAGATACATTCGCAATGTTATCCTATGGGACATGGGGGTGTTTGTGTCCATGCTGCGGTATGTGCGGCTGCGGAATATGCTGCGGATGTCCCGCAGCCGCACATAACTGCATGTCAATTAATCTGGCGGAAATACCTGCGGAATTCCAGGCCCTTGACTATGGAGATAGAGGCCGGGACTTCCGCAGGTAAGTCGCATGAATGTCCGCAGATAATTTGCTGGAATCCCGCAGCTGCGGATTGCGGAGAGCTGCTGCAGGACACCTGCGGACGTACCTGCGGATATATTCACAGGTGAGAGCTCCCATGGGCACATAGCCTAAATCAGTCTCCATATGCATGGAAGTATTTTACCCTGCAGATATGAAGTTTAGCAGTGCATGGAGGCGGTACAGCTTCATACTAAGGAGTCGTACAGTCTCTGTGCAGGGCGTGAGACTCTGTCGTACAGGGCATGAGCGCTTAGTGCAATTAGGAAGTTTCTAGGACTGTGTAATAAATGCTAAGCTAATATGAAATTAAATTAATAGGCAGTGTATTCACCGGCTCTGACAACTCCGGTTACATGGGTAATAGAAACCCGACCAGCTGATTAAATATCTACAAAACACAAGACAATATCTTATGATTTACAGAGGCGATGGAAGAGCGATCACATCATTACACTGCCAAATACCATCTATCACTTTTACTGGATTTAACGAAGATGGATTACATCCTAAAGGAGAGATGCAAGCTATAAATATATTCATTCTGATCTTCATCTGACTTTCCCCTAGAATAGACATGCAACAAATCAATAATTGAAGAACACACACTTCTGATGCTTTGTTATAAATGATTTTAGTAAAGGAAATCCGTTTGGTATAATGACAAAAGAGAAAGTGTTAGTAGGAGATGAAACAGCTGCACACGGAAGCTCGTAACAAAGAAGTCTCAGCAAAAGCAGACTCAACTTTTTTTTTGTGGCTCGGAGCTAAAAAAGTTTTTAAAATCTCTTCCTTTCATAAGAAGACTGAAAAAAATCAACCTAAACTGTAAAAGTGATCAAAACAGTCATTCAATTATATTGTGAGCCTGGAAGATACTTATCATGTGCACCTACTGTATACAATGTGCTATATATACAGTACAGACCAAAAGTTTGGACACACCTTCTCATTCAAAGAGTTTTCTTTATTTTCTTGACTCTAAAAATTGTAGATTCACATTGAAGGCATCAAGACTATGAATTAACACACGTGGAATGAAATACTTAAAAAAATGTGAAACAGCTGAAAATATGTCTTATATTCTAGGTTCTTCAAAGTAGCCGCCTTTTGCTTTGATTACTGCTTTGCACACTCTTGGCATTCTCTTGATGAGCTTCAAGAGGTAGTCACCGGAAATGGTCTTTCAACAGTCTTGAAGGAGTTCGCAGAGATGCTTAGCACTTGTTGGCCCTTTTGCCTTCACTTTGCGGTCCAGCTCACCCCAAACCATCTCGATTGGGTTCAGGTCTGGTGACTGTGGAGACCAGGTCATCTCACGTAGCATCCCATTACTCTCCTTCTTAGTCAAATAGCCCTTACACAGCCTGGAGGTGTGTTTGGGGTCACTGTCCTGTTGAAAAATAAATGATGGGCCAACTAAACGCAAACCGGATAGAATAGCATGCCGCTGCAAGATGCTGTGGTAGTCATGCTGGTTTAGTATGCCTTCAATTTTGAATAAATCCCCAATAGTGTTACCAGCAAAGCACCCCCACACCGTCACACCTCCTCCTCCATGCTTCACGGTGGGAACCAGCCATGTAGAGTCCATCCATTCACCTTTTCTACAAAGACACGATAGTTGGATCCAAAGATCTCAAATTTGGACTCATCAGACCAAAGCACAGATTTCCACTGGTCTAATGTCCATTCCTTGTGTTCTTTAGCCCAAACAAGTCTCTTATGCTTGTTGCCTGTCCCTAGCAGTGGTTTCCTAGCAGCTATTTTACCAAGAAAGGCCTGCTGCACAAAGCTTCCTCTTAATAGCGGTTCTAGAGATGAGAAAGTGTGTCCAAACTTTTGGTCTGTACTGTAGGTCAAACGAACAAAAAGACTTGCATGCCAAAGCTTTCAACTACTAAAAAAACAAACAACAATTTTTTTTAGATGTTTTGTATATCAAAATGGCCATTTTCATACCTTCCCAATAGCCACAATCTCATTATATTGGGACCCACTCTATAGTACTACCTCTCTCTCGGGTTTAAAAGCTACATATATGGGCAAAGTTAGACCCGCTATTAAAAGATAAAAGCACCGGTGGCTAATGTGGGGGGATGGAAGCATGGTCAATCAAATAGACACAATCCATATACATTACAAATATAATGAGATTGCCTTGTTATGGCTACTGGGCAGGTATGAAAATGGCCATTTTGATATGCAAAACATCTCAAAACATTTTTTAGAATTTTTCTTTGTTTTATATATGAGTTAAGACAACAAATAAGGTGAGGTTGCCCAGGATTCAGAAAAATGGTCTATTTTTTTCCCTATGAATGGAATAGATCTATAGAAGACTTTTCAAAATCATTGATGACTAGAAATTAAAACACTCATTTTTAAAAGTTATAAAACTCCCGACTATCCAATAACTAAATTCATTGATGAAATTTTGCTCAAAAATTACAGAAGTAATTTATTCATGGGGGTTAGACCTACAATTTCCACCACTGTGCCACTTATTCTCCTTGTGTAACTTTTGTATCAGTGCCTGACCTTCCTGACTCTGCTTCTGTCACCAACTAGTGATGCGCTCTTACTTCGGGTGACACAGGGTGGAAGTTTTAGTTTTGTGTCCTCTGGGACTTGCAATCCCATACATAATTAGAGACATAGAGTTAACTGGTGTGTGTAGTTTGGGTGGCACTGCGAAATATTTAAGATCCTGAAACCCTGCTGTCCACTGCCAATTACAATCTGACCAGATTCTGTGTAACTTGCGTTGCTACTCTCCCAGTGGATAGCCTTGTTTTTTTACCTCGGCTTGCTTTTTGATTATTTGTGATTTTCTCCCTATACCGACTTCCTGATTCTAATATGGCTACCCAACTATTCTCTTTCCTTTGTTCCGCTCCTCCAGAGAGCAGCTCTTCCATGGAGACAATAAAAGGAGTTCATTTTTTGAGCTGAGTGAACCCAAGGTTCGATGTTTAGTTTTCGGCCGAACATGGATTTTTTAAAATAAAAAACAAAACAGAGTTCGGATTCAGAGTATGGGTGCTTTACGTCTGCCGACGACTGTGCTCGGGTACACTCCGTGTTCAGCTCAGTGCTTGTAGTGTTTGAACGGCTCATACTGGTGGTAACAACAGCGTGATCAAATGTAGTGTGCACAATACAAAAAATGGAAAAACCATGCCTACCCACCCCCGGAAATATTCTGGTTATGGTTGGCTGTATGTGGGTGGAGACTCGATCCGCCAATCAGTGACTTCCATTGGGGTTCGGGCCAAGTCCAAACAATTGGAGGTACAGTTCGGCTGCACCTGACAAACCAAACTTTCACGTGTTCGCTCATCTCTACTCATTTAAAGTTCACATCCCTCTACATGGGTTAAAGGGTTAAGGTCGGTGTTCCTCTGGAGTGGTTTGTGCCAAGTCTGTTCGGGGTAGCCATTTTGAGCCTGCAGCATCTGACAGGCATGTAACCTTTTTGATAGTTTTTTTTATGATTGTCCCGAGCAAAATATCATCACTCTCTATGATGAGACATCTTAAAATTAGTATCACATAAATAACATTTATCCATAGTCGATAAATGTATGATCACTGCATGACCAATCATAAGAATTACCAGCAAAACTGAGAAGTCTCCGGTGTGAAAAATGCAATAATTTGCAGTCTGCTCGATTTACTTCCTGGAGTCTTAAGGAATAATGCGTGACTACAACTGCTAAATCCTAAGTCATATGACAAAGCTTGTTAAAAGGTCATTTTTGACTTTTAGGAATGCTACCTCCAAGAGGTGGCACTAGAGTTCGTCTCCTTCATCCCTGAAGAGACAATTTGCATATTTTCCAGAGGAGCATTGTGGCTTAAAGTCTCTTCACCACTGGCAAGCTGGATAATGTGAGTCTCCGCAAGGAAAACAGCTTCCCCCTTACACCCCGTCTTAAGGCCGCTTTACACGCTGCGACATTGCTCAAGCGATCTCGTTGGGGTCACGGAATTTGTGACGCACATCTGGCTGCTTTAGCAATGTCGTTGCGTGTGACACCTATGAGTGATTTTGAATCATCACAAAAATGTTCAAAATCGCTCATTGGTGACATGCCCCCCTATTCTTGATTATCGCTGCTGCTGCGTGTACGATATAGTTCGTCACTCCTGCGGCAGCACACATCGCTATGTGTGACACCGCAGGAACGAGGAACCTCACCTTACCTGCGGCCGCCGGCAATGAGGAAGGAAGGAGGTGGGCGGGAAGTTACGCCCCGCTCATCTCCGCCCCTCCACTTCTATTGGGCGGCCGCTTAGTGACGTCGCTGTGACGTCGCTGTGACGCTGAACGAACCGCCCCCTTAGAAAGGAGGCGGTTCGCCGGTCACAGCGACGTCGGTAGGCAGGTAAGTAGTGTGACGGGTCCGTGTGATTTTGTGCGCCACGGGCAGCGATTTGCCCGTGTCGCACAACCGATGGGGGCGGGTACGCACGCTACCGATATCGGTACCGATATCGCAGCGTGTAAAGCTGCCTTTGATCTCTCATACAGTCAGATGAGATCTCATACTTTGCACTGACGAGGGACACCTATCACAAAACACTGTGCCTACAAATTGAGATTCTGATCTCGGTCATAAATCCTAAGGCCAGCTTTGCACACTACGACATCACAGGTGCGATGTCGGTGGGGTCAAATCGAAAGTGACGCACATCCGGTGTCACTAGCAATGTCGTAGTGTGTAAAACCTTTTTGATACGATGAACGAGCGCAAAACCGTCAATATTATATCATCGGTGTATTCTCCGACATTTCCATAATGCCGGTGCAGCGACAGGTACGATGTTGTTCCTCGTTCCTGCGGCAGCACACATCGCTGTGTGTAAAGCTGCAGGAGCGAGGAACATCTACCTGCGTCCCCACTGCTATGAGAAGGAAGGATGTGGGCGGGATGTTTACGTCCTGCTCATTTCCGCCCCTCCGTTGCTATTGGCCGCCTGCCGAGTGACGTCGCTGTGACGCCGCACGGACCGCCCCCGTAGGAAGGAGGCGGTTCGCTGGCCAGAGCGACGTCGCAGGACAGGTGAGTGCATGTGAAGCTGCCGTAGCGATAATGTTCGCTACGGCAGCTATCACAAGATATCACACGTACGACGGGGGTGGGGACTATCGCACTCGACATCGCAGCATCGGCATGAAATGTCGTAGTGTTCAAAGCCCGCCTAAGTCATATGAAAGGCTTGTTAAAAGGTCACTTTTGGCTTTTAGGATTCCTGCCTCCAATAGGTGGCGCTAGAGTTTGTCTACTTCTTCACTGAAGAGACAATTTGCATATTTCCCAGAGGAGCAATGCGGCTTAAAGTCTTCACACCACTAGCATGCTAGCAAGTGGCAAGTAGAATAGCTTTCCCTTTTTCCCTTTACAACTGATATATACATTATTGAAGTGGTGGTCACTGAGGCGCACTACCACTCCATTCACACAAGGGGTGTACCGGTATAGAACTCATTCTCAAGATCGGTTGAGGTTCCTACTGAACTGACCCCAACCAGTCATACATTTATCACCTCTTCTAAGTGCAGGTGCTAAATGGTGACAAGATAAATATTTTTTAAACCTATTTAAAGATATGCAAAATTATTTTTTTTTATTAAAGGAATTTTTAAAATTAGAATATTGTTGCATCAAAACAGTGCCACATATACCGTGTTTTTCCAAAAATAAGACACTGTTTTATACTTTTTTTTACCCCCCAAAAAATGCTAAAGAATATTTTTGGAGGAGGTCTTATTCTTGGAGAAGCATAGTTGGGGGCAAGTTTACCCCCCAAAAAAGCAGACCCCCCCTCCGCAGGAGACTCATACTTACCAGACCCCGGACGTCTGCGTGGCTACCAGATCCTCCCTGTAATCTCTGGTGGGCGCAGGTATGCTGCACACCGTCCTCCCCTGCTTCTAGCCAACACTTACACATCAGATCACACAATCACCGATCAGATCACACACACACACACTAGTCACTCACCGCATCTGGTGATACATAATGCTTCTAACCATAAAGAAAGTTGGGTGGCAGTAGAATGTATGGAGGACTTGGTGGTGGAACACATTGTAGGTCTTGTAAGCATTTAGCTACAGGTCCTTGCGCTCCACCGTACTGCATTTCAGGATCCTGTTGGCCAGAAGAAATCGGTATCGCTGGATGTGGTGAGTGTTGGTGTGCGATGTGATGGGTTACTGTGTGTGTGAGCTGATGTGTGTGGGCGTGAGATCTGATGTGTGTGGGTGTACGATCCACAGCAGGTCCTGCCGCTCAGCGTCGGGTGAGTATGATTGCGGGGTGTCCGCTATAATGAAGTGTCCTTCAGTATTTTAACTTTTTTTTAGCTGCACGGATACTTCATTATTGAGGGCTTATTTTCGGGTTAGGGCTTATATTTAAGCCTTACTCCGAAAATGCTGAAAATCAATGCTAGGGCTTATTTTTGGGGAGGTCTTATTTTTGAAAAACACGGTAGTACGTACCCTTTACACGTTTGGAATTGCAGCTCTACCACATTCATTTTTCTAAAACAGTAATACCAGACACAACTCATGAACGGGCGGCACTGTTTATGGAAGGCAACCAGGTCTTTTCTAATTCCGGAAAACCCTTTTAACATGTGAATCTCTACCGATGTGTTTTTAACCTGCAGAGGCAAATTTCCCATCTAATCAAAGCCGTATTTAGCATTTAGTTACCATGTCTACAGCTGTGGCAAGCAACAACAGTGCCATCATTCTGCACATAAGAGTTCATTATGTCCTTCTCATTGTCTACATTCGTAGAAGCCGGCACCTTCTCGGAGAGATGTGACCCTTCAAGCAACAAGAAAATAACATCCCCCTCTTTTATATTATGAGTCACTATTGACTTTTAGGCACCGCTGACACAAATCACCGATTACCTTATTGCAGGCTGAAGTGTATTGTCATGCCACAAAGCATTAATTAAAGCTTTGATGGTACAATTAGTGTTAAGTACATATTGTAGAGCCTTCTTCTTTCATGTTTTATAGCTTTTAAGATGGGCGACTGCAGACTCCTTGTCATCAATTACAATAACATTATGGGATTCTCAGCTGACACAGCAATCTCCTCTCCACCGATTGGGTTATTCTACCGAGTGAAGAATGATTCAAAGAAGTTAAATTGCAGGAGCCGAAGAAGAAGGGAAGAATGCGGAGACATTTGTATAACAATGGGGATTTAAGTATGCCATGCCTCATCCCGCCTGTACATACACACCTTAATTAAGCTCTCATATCGATTATATGGTCTAATGCAAAAGTGGATGGTTGCCAATAGATGTGTCCATCTGTACCTTTCGGTCAATTTCCCTAAGGAATCCAATTTCTCACAATATAGATTCAATACGAGCAAAAAAAAAAAGCCCTGTCCGTAGAGCAACTCACATCACAACCAGTTTGTGAACGAAATAACTCGACCCAGTATATGTTTTTTTTTTCAAACCTGGTCAATTTTTGTTACTTATCTATGGATATGTGGGGCCAAGAGGAAAGGTTAGAAAGAACAAGAATTTCCTGTATTGCCAGTCACTACTTACGAGTGGTATGGATGGAAGAGTAGTCAGGAAAGGCGGGGTCCGCTAATGATAGGACACGTATGAGCACAATGAGTAAACAGAGGCATAGTCAGGTCACAATCCGATGGTCAGAAATCCAGGAGAGCACGTAATAGGTTCCGGGAGAAATCAGAGAGGGGGTCAGGTAAGGTCAGAAAGCAGGAGGTCACAAAATGAACAGGGAACGGGCGAAGAGTAGTCAAATAACAGAAAGATCAGAACACTAGCAGAAACACAAACCTACATCACAACTGCAGAAGCAGAGAATACAACTGGCAAGGTTCTGGGTGAGCATGCTCAGTAAAGAAGCCTGAGCAATTACCAGAAAGGTGAAACATCTGAGCAATTCAGCACCAACATGCAATCCAGGAAAGTGCAGCAGAGCATCTCCTAAGGCAAGATGCTCAGCACAGAGGAATCATGACAATCCCATTATGAATGCGGAAAGAGAACATGGTTGTAATTTTGAGACATTTCCTGAAGTCATGTTTTGATTATTATTGTAATTCAATGTATGGATCTGGGCTTCCTTATCTTTTCTCTTGGCTCCACATATTCCTAGACAAGTAGCTTTGAAAAACAAAACAATATATTATATCAAGATACTTTGCTGAGAGTGGTTTATTGTCTGGGTTCTGGACAGGATGGAAGTGGGTCCACTGGTCCAAGATATCACGCTCCGATTTGGAGGAGTGGACCTGTGCAGCCACTGATTCTTCACTAATACCACCAGAGGTGGAAGCAGGTACATACGCAGGTAAGAGAACCCAAGGAGGCAACCCTGTTAGTTCCCGATACCTCTGCATCTGGCACCACAGACCGGAGTCCCGGAACCAGAGTTAGGGGGGCCGAGTTGAAGCGGTCTGGGGCAGGCTGGTACTGGGGGTTACAGGCAGGCGGAGAATGATTGAAGGATCTGGATAGCGCAGGATCGACATAGGCGGGTACTCAGACACTACTAGGTGGAATAGAGACAGAGTCACAAATAGTACAATATGCAGATAGCAGCGTGGGGACTTGACGACTAGCACAGGCAGACTAGCTACAGGAACACTTTGAACAGGCACCTCCCGGGGGGGAGGATGCCTTAACATATGCAGTACCTGCAAGGGTCATAAGAGGAACATTCGAGTGGAGTGGTGTTGGCCATTTAAGAATAGGGCCAGAGTGCGGCCATGCCTTAGTGCACATGCGTGGACCTTGGGACCCAGACATCAGATCAAGATGCACAGAGGAGGAGGCCGGAGCGCACCATTAGTGCTTAACAGCATGGTGTAAAGGGGGTGCCGACGGGAGTGTGGGGGAGACTTAGGGGGCGAGGGACCAGCAAGGAGACATGGGGACCAGAGCAGTGAGTGGGGGATGATGATATTTATGCTATACAGTGAGGTCCAGAAATATTTGGCCAGTGACCGAATCTTCGTGATTTCAGCTCTGCAGACCACTACTTTTTATGTAAAATGAAACAACTGAGATGTAACTGAAGTGTACATTTTCAGGTTTAATTAAAATGGTTGAGTAAAACTATCTTGGGAAATATTAGGAATTGCAACCATTTTTCTACAAAACCGTTTCACTTCATGGGCTCAAAAGTAGTTGGACAAATTTCATTTACCGTAAATTTGGCCCCTTCTAACATTTCTGCTATCCCTCTGATGGATTTGTTTGTTTTTTTTAGGCTATTGATTGTCAGTTTCTTTTTGATTGAGAGCTCCTTTGACCGCATGTTGTGGGTTCACTGCAACAGCTTTCAAATGCAAATGCCGTACCTGGAATCAGCTCCAGACCTTTTACCTGCTTAATTGATAATGGATTAACAAAGAAAAATCCCAAGCGGCCTATTAAACAGCTATTGAGATGTCAAATTAATTAATTAATTGTCAAATTGTTTTGGACCCTTGAAAAAGAGGCAGCTACATATTAAAGAGCTGTAATTCCTACACCCTTCCTTAAATTAGGATGTGAATACCCTCAAATTAAAGTTGAGAGTTGGCACTTTAAGCCCATATTGATTATATAACTGTATCTACAATTTGTTTTGGTAAGAAACTAAAATACCAAAACTTGTGTCACTGTCCAAATATTTCTGGACCTAACTGTATGTGTCAGTATGTGAGAATCCAACGCTTGTGATTTTACTTGCAGCCGGTTGAGGGTTTTGCGAGCATGCTGCCACAATGTATTGTATTATTTTACATTATTTCTATTGTGAAAAAAATGGAATCCTTCTGGAAATATGAAGAAAGGCAAAGCAGGATGCATCTGTATTCTGCTAATGTTGTCCAAATAAATTTATACGATGTGAGGTCAGGCAATATTTGGGAAATTTTCGTTGTTTTGGGGAGGGGCCATTAACCTCTGCTAATCTGTTTCCACTACCCATGGTCCACTATTAGCTTCTTCCCTGTTTTGTTGGATATGAACTTTCAGTATTATTATTTATGAACTTCACAGCTGTAATTTATGGGCACCATATAAATAAACTTTTTTACATTTGCTGTATTTTATTGCCATGTTTTCACTTTACATCAGTTATATATGGACAATACCTGGTGCTTTTACCAAGCATGGCATCATATCTTATTTAGCAAAGTGTACTGTCTAGGATTGTGACCTGTCTATATGAACGGGCCCCCATTGGTAGTAATTGGCATTCATTTTTGCTTTTATGATTTAAGTAACAGATACAAATGTGCAATACAAGTCTCCTCTTAATATGGCAAAGTTTAGGAATCTGATCGGAGAAATTAGCAAAATATTTAAAGCATATTGAATTTGCGTCGAACAGTAGCGGTAACCCTAAGGGGTACTTTGCACATTATGACATCGTAAGCCAATGCTTGCAATGCCGAGCACGATAGTCCCCCCCCCGTTGCAGCAGCGATATCTTGTGATAGCTGCCGTAGCAAACATTATCGCTACGGCAGCTTAACACGCACTTACCTGCCCTGCAACGTCGCTCTGGCCGGAAAACTGCCTCCTTCCTAAGGGGGCGGGTCGGCGGCGTCACAGCGACATCACACGGCAGGCGGCCAATAGAAGCGGAGGGGCGGAGATGAGCGGGATGTAAACATCCCGCCCACCTCCTTCCTTCCGCATAGCTGGCGTGAGCCGCAGAATGTAGGTAAGCTGATGTTCCTCGCTCCTGCAGCTTCATACACAGCGATGTTTGCTGCCGCAGGAACGAGGAACAACATCGTACCGTCGCTGCAGCGAAATTATGAAAATGTCGGACACTACACCGATGATACGATTACGACGCTTTTGCGATCGCTAATCGTATCAAAAAGGCTTTACACACTACGATATCGACAGCGAGGCCGGATGTGCGTCACTTTCGATTTGACCCCACCGACATCGCAGCTGCGATGTCATTGTGTGCAAAGTACCCCTAACAGTCTAACAGTCTCAAAATAGCAGTTGCACTCAAGTAAAGGGAAGGAGAAAAAACAAAAATGTGGATGGTGAATATTGGAAGGTAAATATGCATTACTGCCAAGAAAACATGAAAATATTTTTTTTAAAAAAATATGAGTTACTTAGCAAATAAAGGTGGCCAAATGTACTTGTGCCAAGATACCACGTCAAGGTGTAAATCTCATCTTTGTCCTACTCTAATTTTTATGCCTCTCTTGTCCAAACTGACCTTTTATATGGTCTAGAATAGAACCTGCAAAAGGAAAATTAAAAACACCCGAAGTAACTGGGAGGAGTGCGCAGACAAAAGGCATGACTCCATAATACAAAATAGAAAAATTGCCGGCACTTCCTAATCTCATAGTCTGAACTGGTGCATATTGAACATGACATATAATATTCAAAAATAGCAGTTGCACTCAGAGACTTTGGTTTACCTACAGTGTGTGTGTGTGTGTCTACTTTCTAAACCTCATCCAACACCACGACTACCCACAGTGAGTACCCTGCATCCTGTCCTCCCTAAATCCACCATACCCCAGAGTCTGGGGCCTTCCCTACCTGCGGAGGGACTGACACCTTGCTGATCCACACCATCTGCGCTGGTACTCCCTCCAGCAGTGGCGGTACTCCCATTACCGCAACCCGCAGATGGCGTCACGAACTTCTACCCTGTAAATAACCCCCTTTTATGGATCAAAGTGTCCGCCAAGCCAGGTCTGGAACCCCCTTGAGCCACGATCCCAGATCCGAGCACCTCAACTAACACCGGGGCAGCACATATGTCTATATGCCTTTAAGTGTAGCGAGTGTAATGTGTTCTATATAATGCCTTTTATGATAGGAAAGATTATATTGTGCAAAGTGTAAGAACGTTTTAAATAAGGTGTTAGCAATGTTAGATTTAGGTTCAGGAGGTAGATTTTGAGACAGTGGTAGTACATTAATAGGCTGGTGGAATGCAAAAGCTGGGTATCTCGGCGGCATCCCTCAGCAAGTGTACCAGGGGTTAAGGAAAAGGTTTAGCCCCTGGGAGGAGCTTGGGAAGTAATTCCCTAGGACAGGGAAGAGTGAGAGGAGAAGAAGATGGCTGCCTGAAGGTCAGGGTGTCAGTTGTGCCAGGGTCGAACTGGTCCCCCTATGACCAGGTCCCCATTGTCGGACTACTGGTTGAACATAGGGGTATGCGGGGCCCTGAGAAACAAAACAGAGCAAAGCTGGGACCCTAGGTAATGGTCAGGGTTGGACCAGTCTACTGGGAGAGAACGCAGCCATTAAAAGAGACAGCAATAGAGCACAGAAGTACCAATGCAGCGCGGGAGCGCACAGAAAGAAAGGAACAGAAGAAAGGATGAGAGAGAAAGGATTTGAAAATTGCTGTAACCATCTGAAGAAAAAGTAAAGTTGTGTTTAAGAAAAGAAACCCTGATTTTTCATCATCTCCTTGTTTGAATCTGACTCTAGAGAAGTGAATGAACCGCAGTATCCTCAGTGGCAAGTAAATGGATGAACTAGTGATGTGTCATCGCGAACGATCCGACACACAAAGATCCGGCTCCCTGCTGTCACTGACCGGAGGCGGCACCTGAGTGAGAGCCACTAAATTCTGTTAATGGCTCTAACTTGGCATAAAAATCAGGGGGTTGAGTGGACAGAACCCTGCCCACCTGAATGAAACTCCGCCCACTCAACAATATAATTGGCCCATTGTAAGTGGGCGGGGTTTAGACAGAGTTAACACAAGCTTAAATATGTAAAAAAAAATAATAACCTACAAATTCCCTAAAACAAACGGCAGAGATTCCATACTAGACATATAACCAAAGAAAGATCAGTGATAAGCCCGAGAATAAAAGACTGAGGGGGCACTGAAAAAAAGGAATCAAAGCAATGATGGTGAAACACAAAATGATTTTATCGAAATTAATAGAAAAAGGTAAACAAAGGACAGACGGTGGAGGCAGAAAGATGGAATTTTGCCAATACAGAAAGAGCACACACACCAACTGATAAGACTGCTAGTGAGGTTACAAGATGTGAAGTATCCAAATGGCCAAGGGATCAGGGAGGGAGACAAGGGGTGTAACACATCAGTGATTAAATATCAACCCAAGAAACCCAACCCAAGATGTCCCATGGACATCTATGAGGATCAATTAAATAGTCATACTTTGAGACATAATGGAAATAGTACCGCAGCAGTCATTACAGTGGTGAGGTCGGAGCCTCGACACACATTTCACTGAGCGTGGGCGGCTTCATCACTTGGGGTGAAAACATATTTAATAGGGATCCATGAATGATCCGAAAGAGGTGGCTCTTTTTGGTGAGTGGAGCCATGGGAATCGGATCACCAAAAAGAGGCAGACTGCCCATCACTAGGACGAACCCCAGATGTCCACTGGCTCGACAACCTGCCTATAGCAAGCTGGGAGGCTGCACTGAGGCCATGACTACAGCGCCCCCTGCCACCTTATTTACATTTATAGTACAGACCAAAAGTTTGGACCCACCTCCTCATTCGAAGAGTTTACTTTATTTTCTTGACTCTAAAAATTGTAGATTCACATTGAAGGCATCAAAACTATGAAGGAACACATGTGGAATGAAATACTTAAAAAAGTGTGAAATAACTGAAAATATGTCTTATATCCTAGGATCTTCACAGTAGCCACCTTTTGCTTTGATTACTACTTTGCACACTCTTGGCATTCTCTTGATGAGCTTCAAGAGGTGGTCACCGGAAATGGTTTTCCAACACTCTTGAAGGAGTTCCCAGAGATGCTTAGCACTTGTTGGCCCTTTTGCCTTCACTCTCCGGTCCAGCTCACCCCAAACCATCTCGATTGGGTTCAGGTCTGGTGACTGTGGAGACCAGGTCATCTGGCGTTGCACCCCATCACTCTCCTTCTTAGTCAAATAGCCCTTACACAACCTGGAGGTGTGTTTGGAATCATTGTCCTGTTAAAAAATAAATTATGGCACAACTAAACTCAAACCGAATGGAATAGCATGCCGCTGCAAGATGCTGTGGTAAGCATGCTGGTTCTGTATGCCTTCAATTTTGAATAAATCCCCAACAGTGTCACCAGAAAAGCACCCCCACACCATCACACCTCCTCCTCCATGCTTCACGGTGGGAACCATCCATGTAGAGCCCATCCGTTCACCTTTTCTACAAAACACGGTGGTTGGATCTCAAATTTGGACTCATTAGACCAAAGTACAGATTTCCACTGGTCTAATGTCCATTCCTTGTGTTCTTTAGCCCAAACAAGTCTCTTCTGCTTGTTGCCTGTCCTTAGCAGTGGTTTCCTAGTGTGACGCCCTGGGCAAGCCAGGGGTCACAGGTCATGACACCACCACACCCTACACCCCGGATAGGTACACCAAAGCTACACAAAAATCCTTGTTGCCTTCCTCCAGGGGCTGATGTTCACACCAGGGGGTGGGCCAGGCGGTTGGCTCCACCCACCGAGGAGTTCACAGCCCTGGAAGCGGGGAAACCGGGCAGATAGAGAGTGGAAGTGAAGGAGTAAACAGTGAAGTGGTAGAGGAGCAAGAGAGGAAGGAGAAGGAGGACAGTGAGAGTAGGGACAGAGAAAGTGACAGTTGAGAAAGCCTGAAGTTGGTCTGGGTGTGTGCCCCGGACTGAGAACAGCAAGGTCAGCAGACGGCGGTGACTGTCTGCAGGAGAGGCTACTTGGAGGTTGCCGAAAGGACCGTGGACGGGTGGTGGCCCGGCGGTACCGGAGCGGTATACGAAGAGAAGCCAGAACCATTGGCAGGGGCCTTTCTGATCCCGGCAAGGCTAGGAGTTGCCGTGAATTTGCCAAATCCGTCAGTGAAGGGGACCTCTGGGTCTCCCAACAACCAAGTCCCGATTGAAGGCAAAAGTCCGACCGTTAGAGAGAGACACCGCCACCGCCAAGGCACCAGTTTCTCAGGGCCAGCGCCTGCGGGCAAAGAGGGGCTCCTCCGGCACATATCCAAGCCGGGGAGCGGGTTACCGGTGGGAACCCATCGCTACCAACATAGACTTAGGTGCAGGAAAAGGGACCGTCACCGTCAACTACTGGGGAAAAGCAACAGCAGCCATCCGTGGGAACCGTCTTTCCAGCCGTGTGTTTTACCGAGAACTGTGTCACCGTCTCAGGCTGAGTGAGTACTACAGTGCCGTGAGGCACAGCGCTGCCCCCGCGTCCCTGCACCCCACCAAGCCCTGCACCGGCCCCGCCATCCGTCATCCTCCAACTCATCACTGGGCCCCGGGACAACCACCCCCTACCCACGGAGGGGAGAACTAACAACTTTGCTGCTCCTTGTCACCGCTCCCGGGATTCCCATACAGAGCAGCGGTGGTGTTCCTACAATCACCACAACCGTGGGTGGCGTCACGGACAATAAACTATCCCAAAAACCAAACCCCTTTCACTCACGGGCGAGGAGCGCCGCTCGAGTCCTCGGGATCCGGCCCATCGCTCGAGCCTCCGAGCAGCAGCAGGCCGCAGCAGCAGCGGCAGCCGGACCCGAGCAGTGGGAGAGCGCAGCGTCCCCTCCTCCGCCCGCGACACTAGCAGTTATTTTACCATGAAGGCCTGCTGCACAAAGTCTCCTCATAACAGTTGTTCTAGAGATGAGAAGGTGTGTCCAAACTTTTGGTCTGTACTGTACATCAGGACATTTTTTCATATTCTACATCAATTGCAAGGCTGAGACGCATTGTGCTCAGGGCTTTATTAATTCAAAATAGTGCAAGAATACAGTATAAAAATGTCTTCTCCGTATAAAGAGGAAAACAGATGAGCTATACTCGCCTTTGCTCCTGTCTTCATGGGGATTGGGGGGAGGGTGGGGGCACGAATTACAGAGCTCATGCTCCCAAGACTTTCAGGGTCAGCTAAGCTGTGTGTCCCCAAATCTCTCGTAATGATTCAGCTTCTATTATAAAGGACCAGGTTTGATTCCAGGTGTTCTCGGAAGATAGATGGAACGTCTTGCCAGCAAACACTCGTGATATTAATCCAGTTTCAACACATTGCTATGGCACACAGATATCTCAATATACCAGATAACCTGTGTCAGGGGAATGGACCTGGAGGGCGTCTGGAAAAGCCTCTGTGTGTCCAGTGAAGACCTAATAACTGAGCTATCAATAATTACATTTGGATTAGGTTTTCTCTGACATGTCTTCCTTCTAGTTAAGGACAACTGCTGTATGTTCTCTGTGTGTGTTCCGTCACATATACACGTCCTAATCTTATTTTTTTTTCATGGTTTATATTACAATTTTTCCAGTTCAAGGGGTTGTTTATTACTTTAATACACATTCGGAATAAGTCCAAGGTGGTGGGAAAAAAAATGACATTGACAGCCACTCTTTTGTACTGTGTCCACCACCGGTCTCCTGTCTTCTCCTACTAGTGGGGAGGTCTTGACACGATCGCAGCACCCATCAGCAGCTACTGACTGGCTGCAGCCTGCACGTTCCATCTGAGCCAGAACAGAAAATATTTCTTCTGACTTGGAGAATTATGAAAGGCTGAAGCTGTGGACGATCAGGACCACAAATTGACGCAAGTAGTCATACCACACCATGCAGCCCAAAGACAAGCAGGGGACACCATCTTAGGCCCCCTTCATACGTCCATGATAAAGGTCTTTTATTGGTCTTTTATTGTTTTGAGGCCCCCTCAATCTCTGAAGCTGCCATCTTCCTGGCTTGATATATTTGGAATAACGCGTCCTACATCATCCACAGATCACTGTAAATCTTGTATCTGTGAAGATGCAGCACAGGCGCTCTATGCACTGCCCCACAAAACTTCCAATGAGCACTGTGCAAGTGATCATATTGAAATGGAAGGAATATCATACCACTGCAAATCTACCAAGACCCGGCCATCCCTCCAAAATGTCATCTCAAACAAGGAGAAGACTGATCAGAGATGCAGCCAAGAGGCCCATGATCACTCTGGATGACCTGCAGAGATCTACAGCTGAGGTGGGAGTATTCTGTCTCTTCCTGGTACCAATGAATCCAACCGCTCTAATTATCAGTCCCTTAGATAACTGTATGGTTTACTCACTCTACCGGCTTCCACAGATAGCTCAACTCAGCCCAACGATGACTTGTAGGAAGACAAGGAGAAACGCTGTAGCTTTCTTCTAGAATCTTGTATTAAGTACAAAGTAAAGGCAGGTGAAAAGAAATAATCTGTACAGGGTTTTAGGCATGTCTCTTCAGTAATGGTTCCTCTAGACTAAACTGAAGGAGAAGGGAGGAGCATTCTATACAGAAGCCAACTAAGGGAGGTACATAGGGACAAACTTCATACAGTCTAATCTACCTAGTAACAATAAAGGAATTTCTTGATAGGAGGGAAAATATGCAATGCAAGAATTACATACAACAGGTTGTTCCCATTCATGGGACACAACAGGGAGAGTCTGTCCATAGGACAACAATCAGTCGTACACTGCACAAATTTGGCCTTTACGGAAGAGTGGCAAAAAGAAAGCCATTTCTCAAAGATATCCATAAAAAGTGTTGTTTAAAGTTTGCCACAAGCCATCTGGGAGACACACCAAACAAATCGAACTATTTGGGCATAATGCCAAACGATATATTTGGCGTAAAAGCATCACGGCTCATCACCCTGAACACACCATCCCCACTGTCAAATATGGTGGTGGCAGCGTCATGGTTTGGGCCTGCTTTTCTTCAGCAGGGACAGGGAAGATGGTTAAAATTGATGGTAAGATGGATGGAGCCAAATACAGGACCATTCTTGAAGAAAACCTGTAGGAGTCTGCAAAAGACCTGAGACTGGGATGGAACTTTTTCTTTCAACAAGACAATGATCCCAAACATAAAGCAAAATCTACAATGGAATGGTTCACAAATAAACGTATCCAGGTGTTAGAATAGCCAAGTCACAGTTCAGACCTGAACCCAATCGAGAATCTGTGGAAAGAGCTGAAAACTGCTGTTCACAAATGCCTCCATCCAACCTCACTCAGCTCCAGCTGTTTACAAAGGAAGAATGGGCGAGAATTTCAGCCTCTCCATGTGCAAAACTGATAGACACATACCGAGACTGCAGCTGTAATCGCAGCAAAAGGTGGCGCTACAAAGTATTAACTTAAAAGGGATGAATAATATTGCACGCCCCAATTTTCAGTTATTTATTTTTTATAAAAGTTTAAAATAAGCAATAAATTTCGTTCAACTTCACAATTGTGTCCCACTTGTTGTTGATTCTTCACCAGAACATTAACATTTTTATCTTTATGTTTGAAGCCTGAAATGTGGGAAAAAGTTTAAAAATTCAAGGGGGCTGCATACTTTCGCAGGGCACTGTAAATGTATTGTCTGATTTCTATGTTCCTGGTTCCCAATCTGTTACTATTCTGTAGACTATAAGCAAAGTGGCCAACATTCGGCTATTTAAAGAAGCTCTATGGGCAGCCTAAAATGTAGCTAAAAGGACTGACTGAAGTTCCTAAGTAGGTGAAATTTCAAGGTGTTTGTACAAAAAAGCAATTTTATAAATAACTCGTTACTAGAAATCATATCAAGAATGGAGATATCTTTAATTCTATAGTGCACAGCTCATTGCCAAGAATACCGGCCACCATGCAGTCTCACAATGGCTGGACACCGAGATATGAAGTGTATGCTTGCAAATGTGGCGCCCTGGCCTAGCCAGGTCATCACAGATAACATACAAACACCCCACCCCCACTAGACAGGGACAACATCCAAACAAAAATCCTTGTTGCCTCCCTCCAGGGTCTGATGTCCACACCAGGTGGGGCGGAGCTAAGCGGTTGGCTGCACCCACCGAGGAGTTCACAGGCCTGGAGGCGGGAAAAGTGACAGTTTTAGTCCAGGAGGTTGACACTTGGGTGTCTGGGTTTGTGGCCCAGGCACTGACAGCAAGGTTGGCAGACGGTGGTGGCCGTCTGCAGGAGTGGTGGAGCAACGTGAAACAGTAGGACCGGGGTCGGGCGATGGCCCGCCGGTACCGACCAGGGAGCGAAGTGAAGCCAGTACACACAGGCAGGGCCATCGGACCCCGACCAGGCTTGGAACCGCCGACAAAAGTCAGATCTGAATGTGACTGGAACCCCAGGGGTTTCACAACAGCAAAAGTCCCGATTGAAGGCAACCGCCCACACCGTGAGGGTATACAGCTACTGCCTAAGGCTAGAGACCCAAGGGCAAGCGCCTGCGGGCAAACGGGCTCCTTCGGTACCCATACACCGGGGAGCGGACTACCGTTGGGAATCCATAGTAGTCAGAAGAAGAACATCAAGGTTCAGGGACAGACAGCTGCCATCACCTGTCCGGGAAGAGACACTGCAGCTGGCTGCGGCACCCGTCCATCCAGCCATTTGGTTTACCGAGGACTTTGTACCTTTCTTGCTGAGTGAGTACACCCGTGCCATCCGGCACCGCGCCGCGCTGCCCCTGCAACCCTGCACCTCGCCGACCCTGCCTCCCCGTCACATCACCGGGCCCCGGGACCACCGACCTCTACCCACGGAGGGGGAAAATAACATCCCAGCTGCTCCCCACCATCGCTCCCGGGATCCCCGTCACCAGCAGCGGTGGTGCCCCTCTTCACCACGACCCGTGTGTGGTGTCAAAGACTAAATCCCCCAAACCAACCACCCCTTCCACTCACGGGCGAGGAGCGCCGCTCGAGTCCCTGGATCTGGCCCACCGCTCGAGCCACCGAGCAGCCATCGCAGGAGCGCCGGACCCGAGCGTTAGCGAGAGCGCAGCAGCGACGGCGTCCTCCCCGCCCACGACACAAGCCTTATGCTTTATCACTGGATCCGACAAACTTCAGTCTGCCAAGTTTTCCATGTTTCCGAGACAAAGTTGCCTCCTCTTCTAACAGCCTGAGATAGATCTCTTATTGGACCAAGTTGCTGGTCCAAACCGGCAGTGTTGAGCGCCACACTATCCACTGGTAAAGCAGGAAGCCAGGAGGCAGGGGAGTGGTGCGCTCCTGAAGATAGAAGATTAGGACAAACCTTTAGGCCGGAGTCACACTTGCGAGTGCCTCGCGTGTTTCTCGCGCGAGTCTCTCATTGCATCACCCGTCACGGCCTCACACTCTCCGGACAGGATCGGGTCGGTTGCATGTATCTCTATGCAGCTAAGACGCTCCTGTCCGGAAAGTGTGCGGCCGTGACGGGTGATGCAATGAGAGACTCGCGTGAGAAACACGCGAGGCACTCGCAAGTGTGACTCCGGCCTAAAGGTTTGGTTTATGCTTTTCTGCAGCAGCTGGGCTGTGTATTATGAGGGTCCACAGCAAAAAAGATGTTTTTTTATGAGGTTCGCTGAGATGTGATTTATGATGTCATGCCGCAACTACAGTGTCCATTATCAGCTTCTGCTGCAGTTCATGTGTGAATAATGAGGTTCTGCAGCAGATAAGGGTGGTATTATGAGGTTCTGCAGCAGCTTAGTTATGTACTATGAAGTTTCACAGCAGCTAAGGTGTGTATTATAAGGTTTTATAGTAGCTGGGGTGTGTATTATGAGGTTATGCAACAACTGAGGTATCTATATATATAATTGCTTTATTCTGTCTGTCTGTCTGTCTGTCTGTCTTGCTCCAAAATTGAGTCGTTACAGTGACAACTTTCGGATTGGCCGCCGGGCTCGGCCTGGCCCCGCCCACCCCCACAGATTGGCCGCTCGCCTCGGCCTGGCCCTGCCCACCCCCACGGATTGGCTGCTCGCCCCGACCCTCCGCACGCATCGACTGCTCGGCCACGCCCCTTCCCCCGAATTCAAACGAAGCCCCGACTCCCCCAGCCCAGACATAACCTTGCAATGCTGGGATCGCGACGGAGCCGGTGTACGCTGGTAACCATGATAAACATTGCCTAACTATAGGAAGCACTTCCCTTAGTTACCCGATGTGTATCATGGTTACCAGCGTACACTGGCTCCCGGTACACATGTGCAGGGAGCCGGCATACGCTGCGGTCAATAATGAAGTGTCATGCAGCGGTGAAAGAGTTAAAGACACTGCAAGACACTTCATTATAGGCAGCGGGCACCCCCAGAAGAGAGAAGACAGAAGAAAGAAGACCCCGCAGTCATACTCACCAGACGCCGACCGGGAGCAGGTGAGCGCATCAAGGTCCTGCAGTGGCAGAACACACACACAGGCACACACATAAGAACAGACACACACATCAGATCACACTCACTCTCACACACACACCTCACACACACATCAGATCGCATCCACACACTCACAACATCCAGTGATATCGCTTACTTCTCGGCGGCGATACTGTGCGTGCAGTGACCTTCCAGGACCTGCCGGAGGATCACATGGCCGAAAGCATGTTTGATCTCCGGATGTTGTGAGTGTGTGAGCGCGTATGTGCGATATCGTCAGTGTGTGTGTGCGTGTATGCGATCGGATGTGTGCGTGTATGCGATCGGATGTGTGCGTGTCGACAGAGGAGCACGACGTGCAGCACAGCTGCTGGGACCGCCCACCGGAGGGCACAGGGAGAAGTGGGGTGTGAGTGTATGCGATCAGATGTGTGTGTGTATGCTGTCTGATGTGTGACTGTGGAGCACGATGGGGAGTGCGCAGCATGGGGGATGGAGCGCAGCTGCTGGCACTGCCCAGCACAGGGAGAAGTGGGGTGTGAGTGTATGCGATCAGATGTGTGCGTGTATACAGTCTGATGTGTGACTGTGGAGCACGATGGGGAGTGCGCAGCATGGGGGATGGAGCACGATGGGGGATGCGCAGCATGGGGGATGGAGCACGATGGGGGGTGCGCAGCATGGGGGATGGAGCACGATGGGGGTGCACACCTCTCCCCAAAACACACACCGCCACACGCGCACCGCACAACACACCACACACACACTGGGAACCACAAACACCGCCCTACACAGACACCCACACACACAGACAACACCACACACACACAACACCCAACACACAAACACAGCGGCATACACAAATATACGCACATACCGCACAACACACACACACATTGCACAAAACATACCTTCCCCCAAAACACACACACAGACCCCACACCCACACAAACCGCGCAACACACACAGCACCACACACAGCACCACACTGCAGACACACTGCTCCACAAACAACGCAAAACACACACCGCAACACACAAACAACACCGCTCTCACACACCCCCACCCAGACAACACCCAGAACATTTACAGCGCCCTACACAAACACTTGGCAACTGCACACAACAACATCTATATATATATATATAACAAAAATCATACATTAACTACACAATAAATTCTAGAATACCCGATGCATAGAATCGGGCCACCTTCTAGTATATTATAAGGTTCTGCAGAAGCTGGGGTATGTATTATGAGGGTTTGCAGCAGCTGAAGTGTGTATTATGTGGTTCTGAAATAGCTGGGGTGTATATTATAAGGTTCTGCAGCAGCTACGTTATGTATTATGAGGTTCTGAAGTATCTGGGGTGTATATTATAAAGTTCTGCAGCAGCTAATAAATGTATTATGAGGTTCTGCAGCAGCTGAGGTACATATGAGGTTCTGCAGTAGCTTGGGTGTGTATTATAACAGTTTGCAGCAGCTGAAGTATGTATTATGAGGTTCTGAAGTAGCTGGGGTGTATATTATAAGGTTCTACAGCAGCCAAGTTGTGTATTATGAGGTTCTGAAGTAGCTGGGGTGTATATTATGAAGTTCTGCAGCAGCTAATAAATGTATTATGAGGTTCTGCAGCAGCTGAGTTACATATGAGGTTCTGCAGTAGATTGGGTGTGTATTTTGAGGTTCTGCAGTTGCTTGGATGTGTATTATGAGGGTTTGCAGCAGCTGAAGTGTGTATTATGAGGTTCTGAAGTAGCTAGGGTGTATATTATGAAGTTCTGCAGCAGCTAATAAATGTAATGTGAGGTTCTGCAGTAGCTTGGGTGTGCATTTTGAGATTCTGCAGTAGCTGGGGTGTGTATTATGAGGCTCTGGAGTAGCTGGGGTGTGTGTTATGAGTTTCAACAGCAGATGAGCTATCTATGATGATGTTCTGCAGCAGCTGAGGTGTGTGTTAGGATCTTCTGATGCAGTCAATGTGTGTATTATTAAGTGCTGCAGCACCGGAACAATAAAATCATCTTGAAGAAAGAAGCAGTGATGCACAAGCTACCTGCGATACCTTGTGTGAGATGAGATGAGCAGCCCCTATGTAGTGCCACTATCTCTGTATAGTTGTCACCTTATATCATCAGTAGGTGATGGGTTTTATAAAGAACTATGAAGATAGATAAAATATTCACCTCAACATAGATATAAGAAATCGTCCTCTGGCTGGTATTGTCAGCGGTGTATCTCTTGTGCACAGCAATGTGCAGTGTTCCTCATTGATGCCGCCACTATAAGTCATTACACACAGAGGGATCTATTCCTATATATTATATAGAGTCATTACACACAGAGGGATATGTTCCTATATATTATATAGTGTTATGATCCGATGTTCAATGACTACAATGAGCACAATCCACCAGAGTTGTAGGTAATAATGTACCGACCGCAAGCCCTGAACTGAACACCACACTAGAAGTAGCTGGGCAGCATACCTGACAATCCTAGATGCCTCAAACCCAGCCGGAGGACTACATAACCTACAAGGCAGAAAGTGAAAAGAAGCTATCTTGCCTCAGAACAGATTTCCCCAAAGAAAATAGGCAGCCTTCCACATGTACTGACTGTGAGCGAAGATGAAAAGACATACACAGTAAGAGCAAGATGGAGCAAAGAGAGGCCACGCTATACTAAATACAAAAGACAGGATAGGGAACTCTTGTGGTTGGTATGAAAAAACCCAAACTTCCTACACAGAATGTGCAAAAAAGGAGGAGTAATCTAATACTCGCACGTTCACAATCCGTACAAGACTCTGATGAAAGTGTAGGAAAAAACTAGCAACTGACTAACCCTTGCTAAAATAAATAGCAAAGACTGACTAGGAAGATAAATATTCCTTATCTGAAGGCACAAACAAAACAGGATACGATACAAAAAAACCTTCAGAGATAATTCACAGAAGCATAAGCAAATAACACACGAAAAGTATGACGCAAAACCATGAACTTAGCTTAGCTTGGTAGCCGGGAGGCCAGAGGGACAAGAGACAGACTCCTATAGTCTCTGGAATTTAAGACAACTGGCAGAGATAAACAGCCAGCACACACCTATATCCAAAATCAAGGTTTGAGCTGCAAACCAGGTGTGTAGAACTGGGGAACAGAATCTAACCACTAACCTCAGCAAACACAGAAGGGAGTCCAAGAGAAGAACAACACCAGACAGTATTCACAACAATAGAGTCATTACACACAGAGGGATCTATTTCTATATATTATATAGAGTCATTACACACAGAGGAATCTATTCCTATATATTATATAGAGCCATTACACACAGAGGGATCTATTTCACGTGTTTATTTCTGTTAATGTTGATGATTATTGCTTACAGCCAATGAAAACCCAAAAGTCATTATCTCAAAAAATTAAAATATTTACCACAAATCATCTGCAAAGACTTACTAAGCATTTAAAATAGTCATTTAGTCTGGTTCAGTAGGCTATTCAATCATGGGGAAGACTGCTGACTTGACAGGTGTCCAGAAGGCAATCATTGACATATTCCATAAGGAGGGTAAGCCACAAAAGGTCATTGCTAAAGAAGCTGGCTGTTCACAGAGTGCAGTATCCAAGCATATTAATGGAAAGTTGAGTGAAAGGAAAAAGTGTGGTAGAAAAAGGTGCACAAGCAACCGGGATAACCGCAGCCTTGATAGGATTGTTAAGAAAAGGCCATTAAAAAAATTGGAGGAGATTCACAAGGAGTGGACGCTGCTGGAGTCAGTGTTTCAAGAGCCACCATACACAGACGTATCCAGGACATGGGCTACAAGTGTCGCATTCCTTGTGTCACCACTCATGACCAATAGACAACGCCAGAAGTGTCTTACCTGGGCCAAGGAGAAAAGCACTGGACTGTTCTCAGTGTCCAAGGTGTTGTTTTCAGATGAAAGTCAATTTTGCATTTCATTTGGAAATCGCGGTCCCAGATTCTGGAGGAAGAGTGAAGGCCACAATCCAAGCTGCTGAGGTCTGGTGTGAAGTCTCCACAATCAGTGATGGTTTGGGGAGCCGTGTCATCTGCGGGTGTAGCTCCATTGTGTTTTATCAACACCAAAGTGAACGCAGCCAATTTTTGCTTTAAGTACCTTCATTTTTGTACGTCTATTTAATATAGCATTAATACAATTTAAAATTCATATACTCTATGTTTGCACATATCTTAGTGCTTTCAAAATGCTGCTGTATTCTTTTGTTTGTGTATCATGTAGACGCTAACACCTGTTCACAGTTGCTTTGTTCTATTTGGAGGGGCTGATCAGTTGTTTGTTTTTGATAGTATAATATTGGAGTGTTGTCTGCCTCGTTTTCGGACTGTGATCTCCACCCATCTGGCCAAGATTATTTTTTAATTAGCACTGGATCCCAAATGACCATAAATGTGAAAGCTTTTAGCCCAGGAGAAGCATGACATTAGTGTAGAAAAGTCACCGCGTCGTGGTGGATGGGCTCAGATGAATTGGCCAACTTATAAGCTAAGGGCCTTCAATTTCTAAGTACCGTATATTCCATGTAGTATTAATGCAGTTTAAAATTCATATATTCTATGTTTGCACATATCTTAGCAGCTTACACAGTGCTGCTGTATTCTTTTGTTTCTCACTTTCTCATTGTGTTTTGCTTCTCGCTCCACTTCTCCTCTTCTCTTGCTATGGAGTATATTAGTCTGTGCAGTCTGAAACTTGACTGTGCACTTTGACAAAGATAGATCTGAGCAGATGTTTTTCCAATTATACAGGATGGAGAAGTGGCTCATAAGTGGAGAAAGAAGACACATTTTCTGATAAGATATATTTCAAATATTCTTGGATCTGAGATTTTTTCCTAGTAGACTGGATGTAAAAGAAGTGTCTCATAAGTGGAGAAAGATAACAAATTTTCTGACAACATAAATTTCAAAGATTCTTTGATTCAAGCAGATTTTTTCCTTGTAGACTGGATGGAGAAGAAGTGGCTCATAAGTGGAGAAAGAAGACAATTTTTCTGATACCATAAATTTCAAAAATTCTTGGATCTTAGCAGATTTTTTCTTAGTAGACTGGATGGAGAAGTGGCTCATAAGTGGAGAAAGAAGACAATTTTTCTGTTAAGAGAATTTTCAAAGATTCTTATATTTACTAACAGAAACCACCAGGTAAAATAAAATAAGGAGGTGATACACAATCAAACATAAAATCACAGTTGTCAGACAGGACATAGTAGGCAGGATGGAGAAGTGGCTCATAAGTGAAGAAAGAAGACAATTTTTTTATGAGATAAATGTCAAAGATTCTTGGATCTGAGCAGATTTCTTTCCTAGTAGACTGGATGGAGAAGAAGTTGCTCATAATTGGAGAAAGAAGACAATTTTTCTGATAACATAAATTTCAAAGATTTTTGGATCTAAGCAGATTTTTTTCCTAGTAGACTGGATAGAGAAAAAGTGGCTCATAAGTGGAGAAAGAAGACAATTTTTCAGATAACATACATTTGAAAGATTATTGGCTCTTAGCACATTTTTTCTTCCTAGTGGACTGGATGGAGAAGTGGTTCATAAGTGGAGAAAGAAGACAATTTTTTAAAGATTCTTGGATCTAAGCAGATTTTTTTCCTAGTAGACTAGCTAGAGAAGATGTGGCTCATAAGTGGAGAGAGAAGACATTTTTTCTAATAACATACATTTCAAAGATTCTTGGATCTTAGCAGATTTTTATTCCCAGTGGACTGGATGGAGAAGTGGTTCATAAGTGGAGAAAGAAGACCATTTTTTAAAGATTCTTGGATCTGAGCAGATTTCTTTCCTAGTAGCCTGGATGGAGAAGAAGTTGCTGATAATTGGAGAAAGAAGATCATTTTTCTGATAACATAAATTTCAAAGATTTTTGGATCTAAGCAGATTTTTTTCCTAGTAGACTGGATAGAGAAGAAGTGCCTCATAAGTGGAGAAAGAAGACAATTTTTCTGATAACATACATTTCAAAGATTATTGGATCTTAGCAGATTATTCTTCCTAGTGGACTGGATGGAGAAGTGGTTCATAAGTGGAGAAAGAAGACGATTTTTTAAAGATTCTTGGATCTAAGCAGATTTTTTTCATAGTAGACTGGGTAGAGAAGAAGTGGCTCATAAGTGGAGAAAGAAGACAATTTTTCTGATAACATACATTTCAAAGATTCTTGGATCTTAGCAGATTTTTTTCCCCAGTGGACTGGATGGAGAAAAAATGGCTCATAAGTGGAGAAAGAAGACAATTTGTCTGATAACATACATTTCAAAGATTCTTAGATCTAAGCAGATTTTTTCCTAGTGGACTAGATGGAGAAGTGGTTCATAAGTGGAGAAAGAAGACAATTTTTTAAAGATTCTTGGATCTTAGCAGATTTTTTTCCCCAGTGGACTGGATGGAGAAAAATGGCTCATAAGTGGAGAAAGAAGACAATTTGTCTGATAACATACATTTCAAAGATTCTTGGATCTAAGCAGATTTTTTCCTAGTGGACTGGATGGAGAAAAAGTGGCTCATAAGCGGAGAAAGAAGACAATTTTTTCTGATAACATCAATTTCCAAAGATTCTTATATTTGCTAGCAGACACTGACAGGGAAAATAAAATAAGGAGGTGACACACAATCGAACACAAATTCACAGTCGTCAAAGAAGAAATTATGATTAGTGTATTGTTAATTGTTATGATAGATACCTGTTACGAATGTGAGACTTTGGGATATGAAGTGGCAAAATGCGTATGCGTTCATTTAGAAGATAAGCAGATTTAATTAGCGTTAATCCCTCTACTATCGAAGCGGTTTCCTCCTAGTGATAGTGGCGGCCGCCTTGATGCTGTTGATCAGTGGGTGACACCCACCCTCATGCGTCTTCTCAACTTTTTACAAAACTTTTCTTTTTTTTTCTTCTTATTGCTGTAAGCAGCTTCCAGGCTAGTCAGGATGTGCGAGATAATGAGCTGGCATTGTTGATGTTTGTACGTTGCGAACCTTTTCACTGAACTGAGAAAGTGTCAGATAATGGGATGTTTATGAATTCTAAATCAATGTTCAGCGAAGTGGAAGTGTGTGACATAATGCGGAGTTATAAATCTGTTTTTAGTGAGCTGGGAACATGAAATGAAAGACTGATTTGAAGTTATAAATCTTTTAAGTGAAGGCAGAAAAAAAAAGGAGAAGAACAAGAAGAAGAAATCTTGTGCCAATGGAAATCTGTAGACGGACCTGTCACTTTCAGATGCAAATTTGATTTAAATGAAGATTGATTAATATAAGGAAGGCTGAGAATGTGCGCGAAATGCGTTGGGTGTAGAAGATTAGACGGCCTGACTTAAAATACATCTTTTTTCCCCCCGTCTTTTGAAGTTGCAATCTGCTATTTTTGGAAAATAGTCATCCGCGAGTTCCGGTTGCAGCTCGACTTAAAATAGTGGCTTTCCATCTCTCTCTCCTTCTCTTTGTTAACGTCAGATCGACTCGAGGGGTCGGGATCCAGCACTCTGCTCACTACATTTATAGAAAATAAGTGTTCATTCCATTTTACAATCAAAAGGACATTCTGTCGGCTGCCGCGGTAATTGTTTAGAATTTACAATCACATCTCCTGTCACTGTGCATTTTAATCGTGAAGAGGAAAAACTGACCTCCACAACCTCTCCCTGCAAAGCCTCCATTCAGGATGAGCCGTTTCTAAGGCTGTGTAAAATACAATATCTTTTCTTTGCATCATATTCCAAATTAGATTTTAAGCCCCTCTGACCAAGTCTGCATTATGGCATCATTACTTCCTCCAGTACAGTTCCGTGAACATTCTCAGATAGCTAATAAAAGTATTTGCAAATTGTAATTTGGAAGTATATGGAGCGAAAAAAAAAGAGTAATGCACCATACATCCTAAATACAGCCACCCCTTCCTTGTTTTTTTCGACCAGTAAAAACAGGAAAATGTCATAAATTGAGTAAAAAATAGCTTTGAAAACAGTTAACCTATTACTACCTGACTGTCCATATAAGATATGAGTTTCCGTAAAGAAGATAGAGATGATTTATGGTCACTGGCACATGGCACTGTGAAGGTAGCCTGGGCTATAGATTATTTGTTTAAGTGTAATAAGATTATCTGTGTATGTAAATAATCAAAATATAGATGTTGTTGCATAATTATCTGTGTGTCTATTTGACAATTGCACAGACACCATAATATGATTCTAAGCTGTACGTGTGAAGCCCCGCATTACCTTCAGGTGCAGGTCTTCGCAGGTCTTCGCAGGGTCTCCACAGCTTGGAAATCTTTTGGTTGTAGGTAGGTTAACTTCAATGGGGATTCATGACACCACTCTCGATATTTGCGGCCAGGGGTGACCGCCACTGCAGTTTAGGGGACGCCTGGGGCTGATGTTGGTTGCAGTAAGCTGTTGTGACCTCCCGAGAGTGAGGCTGGCTCCAGGGCCCGGGTGTAGGTGTGTAGTGCAGCAGGTCGCGGAGTAATCCACACACAGTCCAGAAATGTCTTTCAGGGGTTTTACTCACGCTTGCTGGTAACGGTGAGGAGACCCGGGCGATGCTGTGATAAGCTGCAAGAGAACCAGGTACCTTCAGGCTGACTTAGGGGTGGCTGCCAGCTCACATTCCTAGCCCTCTTGGGTTGGGGTGGCCCCGACTTGGAGTCTTGGGGGAATCACCCAGAGAAGCTGCTTCTGCCAGTTCTCCCCTTTCTGGCCCGTTTGCGGGCAGCGTGGACCAAGTACTTCTGGCTGTCTGCCTTCTGGCACTTATGGGCCCCTTCGTTGCTGCTGTAGCTGCAGACTCTGTGTGGTATGGTGGAGGGCATGCAGTGCCCCCCACCAACAGGTTTAGCAGGCCTAGTAGATAGGCTCCTGCTCTGGGAACCTGTTTTCCTGTGCGAGCCTGATCTACCTGCAGTTCCCTTACTCAGCCACCTCTCAGCATTCCAGCCTTAGGTGGTTTTCAGGCGGCACTGCAAGGTAGCCATTCTCCACTGCCAACAGCCACTGCACCTGCGGTGTCTGACTAGTGAATCTCTCCATGTCTGCACACTACGCTCTCCACTTCAGACTCGGCTCACTACTTTTCTCCCCTCTGTGCCTGCCTCTCCAACTCTAGCAACCAGCCTCTCTACCACACCCCTTGAAGTGGAGATGGAGGCCACGCCCCCTCCTGGATTCCCCAGGGGTCCCTTCAAAGGTCAATGTGGGAGACCTGGCTACTATGTGCCTGTGTGTGTCTACACCCTGGTCAGCCTTCAGGATTACCTGTATTGTACTCACTCTGCTGAGTGAAGTACTCAGTGGTGCCTGACCAGGTCAGGGGCACCACATATGGTCAAGAAAGACTTAACCAAGGACGAGTGAACAGATGTACAAACAATGAACAGAGAAGGTATTCCTGCTTATCAGTAGTTTCACACAAAGGAGGAATGTGTCATCTGCGGGATGAAATGTGGGTTTCTATGTCCCTACGCATCTCCCTGTACTGTTTCGATGTGTGAGAAAAGATAGATTGATAGTTTTGTACATATCTGAAGGTTGAAATATAATACTGATATCTGATCCATTGAATACACGAGCCAGTCGTATATACTCGCTCAAAGAGTGAACACAGTTTCTGTGGTCATTGCTTCTGAGTTATTTATTATATCTGCGCAGTTACCCAATTTGAACCTGTCCTTTCGATTTGCCCTGAACAAAGACTCCATTAGCAGTCTTACCTAAATTTCTCCCTTGACAGCATCACATGCAAGCATTGTTGACCTTAGGGAGATCAACATATCCACTGCGGAGACACCATCACGTGTTTCTCAACGCAGTGATTCTAGAGCAACGCCCCCTGGGAAGTATGCAAATAAGAAAGCCGCGGAGACACCATCACGTGTTTCTCAACGCTGCCAGGAAACTAGCCAGGTCTTTCACCAGGAAGGAACAACCACGGGAAGGGCAGTCTCCAGTCAAGGAGACTACCTATACCAAACATGGTATCCATCCACAGACAGCCGTTTCGGGGTATTTGACAGCATCACATACATACAGTAATAAAATAATTAGTGCCAGTGATCCTTTGGTTGACAGGTGCCTGGTTGGAGCTAGACTTGCTAGGTCTTATAAGCTCCCAATCACCTACAAAGTTTGGTCATGTGACCTTTTGGAAAATGTAATAGGACATCACTGGGGTTCAGCGGTTATCACTGGGTTCTTGGGTTCAATTTGAAATCAAGGGCAACATATGGGGAGACTTTGCATGTTATTTCCCGTGTTTGCATGGGTTTCCTCCAAGATCTCTGGTTTCCTCCCATACTTCAAAGACATAATGATAGATTTAGATTATGCGTCTCAATCATGTCAGTCATTGTATTGTCTGCAAAGCAATATGGAAAATAATGGCGCTATATAAGTGGTTAAAATAAACATAATGTATGATAGGTAATTGTTGGTTGGTGATCTATGTGTAAAGCTCAATGTCTTCTGTTGAGGAAAACAATTAGCCATGTTGGATTTGATCATGTATGACCTTACAGTAGACAAACATTGGAATGGGTGTCAGGCTGCCAGCAGGGGGAGCTGGAGTCCTGCGGGGAAAGACACTACATGGAGCTGGATGAGCAAGGAGGGGAACTCCCAGTGTGTGCTGATGCAGTGTCTGCCAACATCAGCCGGACAGCTGAAGCTCTGGGGCATGCGGGGGATGGTCGGGCAGGCCGGGTCATACACAGTACGGGCATTAGGAAGACCGGAGGAACTAGCAGAGGGGGAGTCGAGATCAGGCCGAGGTCAGTACCAGATAAAACAACCGAGTGGGGAGGTAGGAGAGGGGGGAACAATCTGGGCTAATGTGGGAAGGAAGGAGGTGGGATAGAGGAATGGCAGAACGACTAGGGGACGGAACACAGACAGAGACCGAGAGCACAGAGAGGGGACGGATCAAGATCACACTTACAGGGACCAGCACTCACAGGCAAAGCAGCGCTAAGCTTATAGCCGGCGCTGGTTCACTGGAGATGACAGTTTTTAAAGCAACCAAGCTCCGGAAGTGAGGCCCGGGAGAAGGCTCCGCCCCCTAGCCATGTGGACGGGGAGGCGAAACCGTGACAAGGTGCCTACTAGCCTCTTTCCGGCTAAAAATATGCATGTTCAGTTGGTCTGAGTGTGCATAGCCACGTGAGAATATGAGGATGTCAGAAATGGGGGACAAAATCAAGGACCAAGACAAAAATGAAGCTCATCTATAAAGAGAAGGAAGAAAAGCGATTCCGGCAGCTAAATAGGAAAGGGTTCTTTACAGTTAGAGCAGTCAGACTGTGGAATGCGACCACAAGAGGTAGTAATGGCAGAAACTATAACAGCTTTTACAGTGCCTACAAGTAGTATTCAACCCCCTGCAGATTTAGCAGGTTTGATAAGATGCAAATAAGTTAGAGCCTGCAAACTTCAAACAAGAGCAGGATTTATTAACAGATGCATAAATCTTACAAACCAACAAGTTATGTTGCTCAGTTAAATTTTAATAAATTTTCAACATAAAAGTGTGGGTCAATTATTATTCAACCCCTAGGTTTAATATTTTGTGGAATAACCCATTTTGCAATTACAGCTAATAATCGTCTTTTATAAGACCTGATCAGGCCGGCACAGGTCTCTGGAGTTATCTTGGCCCACTCCTCCATGCAGATCTTCTCCAAGTTATCTAGGTTCTTTGGGTGTCTCATGTGGACTTTAATCTTGAGCTCCTTCCACAAGTTTTCAATTGGGTTAAGGTCAGGAGACTGACTAGGCCACTGCAACACCTTGATTTTTTCCCTCTTGAACCAGGCCTTGGTTTTCTTGGCTCTGTGCTTTGGGTCGTTGTCTTGTTGGAAGATGAAATGACGACCCATCTTAAGATCCTTGATGGAGGAGCGGAGGTTCTTGGCCAAAATCTCCAGGTAGGCCGTGCTATCCATCTTCCCATGGATGCGGACCAGATGGCCAGGCCCCTTGGCTGAGAAACAGCCCCACAGCATGATGCTGCCACCACCATGCTTGACTGTAGGGATGGTATTCTTGGGGTTGTATGCAGTGCCATCCAGTCTCCAAACATCACGTGTGTGGTTGGCACCAAAGATCTCGATCTTGGTCTCATCAGACCAGAGAACCTTGAACCAGTCTGTCTCAGAGTCCTCCAAGTGATCATGAGCAAACTGTAGACGAGCCTTGACATGACGCTTTGAAAGTAAAGGTACCTTACGGGCTCGTCTGGAACGGAGACCATTGCGGTGGAGTACGTTACTTATGGTATTGACTGAAACCAATGTCCCCCCTGCCATGAGATCTTCCCGGAGCTCCTTCCTTGTTGTCCTTGGGTTAGCCTTGACTCTTCGGACAAGCCTGGCCTCGGCACGGGAGGAAACTTTCAAAGGCTGTCCAGGCCGTGGAAGGCTAACAGTAGTTCCATAAGCCTTCCACTTCTGGATGATGCTCCCGACAGTGGAGACAGGTAAGCCCAACTCCTTGGAAAGGGTTTTGTACCCCTTGCCAGCCTTGTGACCCTCCACGATCTTGTCTCTGATGGCCTTGGAATGCTCCTTTGTCTTTCCCATGTTGACCAAGTATGAGTGCTGTTCACAAGTTTGGGGAGGGTCTTAATTAGTCAGAAAAGGCTGCAAAAAGAGATAATTAATCCAAACATGTGAAGCTCATTGTTCTTTGTGCCTGAAATACTTTTTAATACTTTAGGGGAACCAAACAGAATTCTGGTGGTTTGAGGGGTTGAATAATAATTGACACTGAATAAACTTTTCTCAATTTAAAAAAAAAAAAAAAAAAAAAAAGAAATAACATTCTTTTTTGCTGCAGTGCATTTCACACTTCCAGGCTGATCTACAGTCCAAATGTCACAATGCCAAGTTAATTCCGAATGTGTAAACCTACTAAATCTGCAGGGGGTTGAATACTACTTGTAGGCACTGTATATCAGGATTAGATGATTTCCTCAGTATACACAACATTGTTGGTTATTTTTGGTTGTTGGTTATTGTTTTTCTCTTTTGTAGCAGAGCTCAGAATACTGAGCTGTGTATAACCCCGCCCACAATAAGGACTGGCAGCTTCCTGCGTACACCGCTGTCAATCAGTAATGGGGCGGAGTTACACCGTTACCCTGACTGGTCTACACATGATATAGAGAATACGCATGGCATTTCTGGTATTGTGCGCAAGTAGGATTCAATCCTTTGAATTCGATGTGTAAGAGACTTGGCACTCAAGGTGATGAAGAATTGGTGAAAATTTATTAAAGAGTCTTCAAAAGTGAACAGAGCACAGATGTTTCGGTATTAAAATACCGTTCACTGTGGCTTCAGTAGAAGCAGGCACTGAGGAGATTCCCACGGTGTCCACGGCTGTGTCATGGAAGCCACAGTGAGCTCTATTAGGCACACTGATGAAGGTCCGATGTTTTAGGACCAAAATGTCTGTGCTCTGTTCACTTTTGAAGACACCTTAATAAATTTACACCAATTTTTCATCACCTTGAGTGCCAAATCTCTTACATGAGACCTAGTCCTGTAGTGATAATCTCCTGCTGATAAAGCACTGATTGCAATGAAACTATAATACACAGCCTAGTAAGTGACACATTCCTGGAATCAGGGTCCTAACACCTACATTATGCTGCTCTTTGATTAAATAGCAAAAATCTGTTGACAGATTCCCTTTAAAAATCTCTTCTACTAAACTAAAAAGTATCTATTAACTGCAAGTCCATGTTTTTCAAGGACAAGGAATTAATTTTAGAAGGCATTTTGCTATCACTGGCACCACTGCCTGGGACTTTATCCATAAACACTGGTGGACTCACTAAAGGCGCACTGCTCCTCTATCCTCTGCATCCTCCCCCTCTAACCTGACATATGATTTGTCTCTCAATTCTCGGGCACCTTACCCATACCGCAGATGCCTGAGCACCGTCTGATATTGCAGATTTTTTTTCCCCTAAACCCTCAACACTTTATACGCAGAAACCCTGATGAAGGCTTCCTAGAAAAAACGTAGTTTTGCATAGGCTGAAGTGCACCCCTTTTTGTAAAAAATCAAAAATAAACATTCTATTTGACCCTTTGTTGTCTGTTGAGTGCTGGAGTTACCCATAAAAATAACAAACCTCTATACTCACTTATGGTGCTGGCATGGTTCCAGCGATGTCAGAGCTCACTTTCCCAGAACCCATTGGACATTGTTATGACATACGAATCCCATGACTAATCAGCGTCAGCTTCCTTTTCCCCACCTTTTGATTCAGGGGTCATTAACAGTAAGTGAGCGGCAGCTGTAGCGCTCACTTCTTGTTAGTTTCTTAAATGTCCGAAGGCGGGGAGAAGGAAGCTGGCAGTGATAGGTCATTGGGCTCACGTATCATGACAATGTCACATGGGCCCTGGGAAAGTGAGTTTCGGCATCACTGAAACCGGGCCAGCACCAGAGGTGAGTATAAGCTTTTTAATTTTAATGGAAATTCATAGGCAGTTTTATTTGAGGCTTAAAGAGAACCTGTCACCACTTTTTCGGCCTATAAGCTGCGGCCACCACCACCGGGCTCTTATATACAGCATTCTAACATGCTGTATATAAGAGCCCGGGCCGGGAGTATAACATAAAAAACACTTTATAATACTTACCTAACGGTGGCACTGTGGGCCTAATGGGCATCTCCGTTGTCCGGTTCCCAGCGCCACATCTTTTGGCCATCTTTTGATCTCCTTCTCTAGCTGCGGTGCATGACGGGTCCGACGGCATTCAGGTCCTGAGCAGGCGCACGTTGATCTGCCCTGAGCAGGGCAGATCAAAATATTGTAGTGCGCCTGCGCAGGACCGGCGAGTGTGTATGACGTAGACGCATCATGTACCCCGGCTTCAGAAAGAGGACAAAGACGGCTGAAAGAGGAGGCACCGGCACCCAAGAACGGAGACGCCCATTAGGCCAACCGAGAGACAGTTAGGTAAGAATTATAAAGTGTTGTTTATGTTATACCCCCGGCCTGGGCTCTTATATACAGCATGTTAGAATATTGTATATAAGAGCCCGGTGGTGGTGGCCTCAGCTTAGAGGCCGAAAAAGTGGTGACAGGTTCCCTTTAATTCATATTTTCAAAAAAGAGACACAAATAGTTTTTATTTTTTTGCTTTTGAGAATTCAATTAAACGGAAGCCCCAGAGACTTCAATTATATATTTCCATCTCATGAAAATTAGCAAGCAACTTGTTAAAAAACAATCTTAGCAGGAAATAAACAGACAGCAACAAATTAAAGTCCAGAACAACTGGATATATACACTCTTCAACGTCAGCGTCTCAGCAATGGATGAGACATAGAAGTTCATTATTACGCAAATCAATGCGCAACAAATCTTGAATGTAAGACAAGACGCTCAATCCCTCAGTGCAATTCTTTTTCTACTTTCTATGTAGTTTCTTGATTTAGCAAAACCGCAAAAGCTCCACTAGCACCATTGTTGTAATGTCATTAGATTGTAGAGCTCATTATATATATATATGTATACAGTACAGACCAAAAGTTTGGACACACCTTCTCATCACTGGAACAACTATTAAGAGGAGACTTTGTGCAGCAGCCTTCATGGTAAAATAGCTGCTAGGAAACCACTGCTAAGAACAGACAACAAGCAGAAGAGACTTGTTTGGGCTAAAGAACACAAGGAATGGACATTAGACCAGTGGAAATCTGTGCTTTGGTCTGATGAGTCCAAATTTGAGATGTTTGGATCCAACCACCGTGTCTTTGTAGAAAAGGTGAACGGATGGACTCTACATGGCTGGTTCCCACCATGAAGCATGGAGGAGAAGGTGTGATGGTGTGGGGGTGCTTTGCTGGTGACACTGTTGGGGATTTATTCAAAATTGAAAGCATACAGAACCAGCATGGCTACCACAGCATCTTGCAGCGGCGTGCTATTCCATCCGGTTTGCGTTTAGTTGGACCATCATTTATTTTTCAACAGGACAATAACCCCAAACACACCTCCAGGCTGTGTAAGGGCTATTTGACTAAGAAGGAGAGTGATGGGGTGTTACGCCAGATGACCTGGTGTCCACAGTCACCAGACCTGAACCCAATTGAGATGGTTTGGGGGTGATCTGGACCGCAGAGTGAAGGCAAAAGGGCCAACAAGTGCTAAGCATCTTTGTGAACTCCTTCAAGACTGTTGGAAAACCATTTCCGGTGACTACCTCTTGAAGCTCATCAAGAGAATGCTACTTCTACTTTGAAGAACCTAGAATATAAGACATATTTTCAGTTGTTTCACACTTTTTTTTAAGTATTTAATTCCACATGTGTTAATTCATAGTTTTGATGTCTTCAATGTGAATCTACAATTTTTAGAGTCATGAAAATAAAGAAAACTCTTTGAATGAGAAGGCGTGTCCAAACTTTTGGTTTGTACTGTATATATATTTTAACCTTAGAATTGTATAACATTTTTAGCTTTGGCTGATGATGGTATATTATCGTCGAAATACCAACAATCTCATTATTTATGCCAACAACTTCTCGGTTTCCCACTGATCTACAACCATTTCTATTGAGGACATGTACACACAAGTGACCACTGTAGACAATCACTGGCTGCAGCAATGACCTTAATCCCAGTCACATGATGTGTTGAAATGTCATTTAAAATGAGACCGGTATCAAAGAGGAGTTGTCAGAGAATTGCAGATAGCGTACGGCACCTGCACCAGTTATGCGGTAAACCTAGGTCATTTGTGCCCCACTTCACTTTAGCGTTGCCAACTTGACTTTTTATTTTTTTCTGGAGAAGTCTACAAAAAAATCAAGGACAATGTTTTTTTCGAACACATTGGAAAACTGCAATAAATCATAATGATTGTAAGCGATTCCTGCCTACAGCCCATAATTCTGATATTCACTCACTTTGATAATTCTGCATTCACTGGAAACTGGACAATGATGAAAATTATAGTCAAAATAATCAGCATACGTTTTTAAAGTTTCAAAAAAACACGGACATCTTACATTTTTTTTTTTATAGACAAGTCAAAAAAGTTTCTTAATTTTACGAACTGTCCATACACGACCTTCTATGTTATTAACGAAGAGTACGATCTGTGAAGGTGACAAATGCTATTATGGTTCTTAACTATTATTAATTATCTTACAACCATTATAAGTGTTTTATTGTTTTCTTGGTTTTTATTTTATAAATCTTGGAAGGTTGGAAAACATTTTTGAATCAAAAGATATCAGGCAGTTTCCACTAGAGGGAACATACTACTTGTGTATTTACTAAGGGGCACTTTGCACACTGCGACATCGCAGGTGCGATGTCGGTGGGGTCAAATTGAAAATGACGCACTTCCGGCATCGCATGCGACATCGCAGTGTGTAAAGGCTGGATGGTACGATTAACGAGCGCAAAAGCGTCGTAATCGTATCATCGGTACAGCGTCGGCGTAATTCATAATTACGCTGACGCAATGGTCCGATGTTGTTCCTCGCTCCTGCGGCCGCACACATCGCTGTGTGTGAAGTCGCAGGAGCGAGGAACGTCTCCTACCGGCCTCACTGCGGCTTCCGTAGGATATGCGGAAGGAAGGAGGTGGGCAGGATGTTTACATCCTGCTCATCTCCGCCCCTCCGCTCTGATTGGCCGCCTGCCGTGTGACGTCGCAGTGACGCCGCACGACCCACCCCCTTAACAAGGAGGCGGGTCGCCGGCCACAGGGACGTCGCACGGCAGGTGAGTGTGTGTGTGAAGCTGGCGTAGCGATAACTTTCGCTACGCCAGCTATCACCACATATTGCTGCTGCGACGGGGGCGGGCACTATCGCACTCGGCATCGCAGCATCGGCCTGCGATGTCGTAGTGTGCAAAGTGCCCCTTAGAACCCAATAGTTACTTAGTAGGGATGATCGAATACTTCGGTTATTCGGCTTTGCGAATATTTTCCGAATACCTCGCCGCTATTCGACTTATCGATGCACAATGTAAGTCTATAGGGGGCTTTACACGCAACGACATCGCTAACGAGATGTCGTTGGGGTCACAGAATTTGTGACACACATCCGGCCTCGTTAGCGACGTTGTTGCGTGTGAAACGCATGAACGACTGTTAACGATTAAAATTACTCACCTAATCGTTGACCGGTCGTTCTAATCCCAATTATCGCTGCTGCTGCAGGTACGATGTTGTTTATCGTTCCCGAGGCAGCACACATCGCTACGTGTGACACCGCAGAAACGAGGAACCTCACCTTACCTGCGTCCACCGGCAATGAGGAAGGAAGGAGGTGGATGGGATGTTCCGCCCGCTCATCTCCGCCCCTACGCTTCTATTGGGCGGCCGCTTAGTGACGCCGAACGAACCTCCCCCTTAGAAAGGAGGTGGTTCGCCGGCCACAGCGACGTCGCTAGGCAGGTAAGTATGTGTGATGGGTCCTAGCGATGTTGTGCGCCACGGGAAGCGATTTGCCCGTAAGGCACAACCAACGGGGGCGGGTGCTTTCACCAGTGACATCACTAGCAATGTCGCTGCGTGTAAAGCAGACTTATGGGAAGCCTGAATAGTTCCGAATAGTTGTTATTCAGGTTTCCCATAGACTTACATTGCACATCGAATATTCACGAATAGTCGAATAGCGGCGAGGTATTCGGAAAATATACGCGAAGCCGAATAATCGAAGTATTCGATTATCCCTATTACTTCGCTAAAGGGGTTGTCCACTACTTGGACAACCCTTTCTCAATACCTATGTTTACCCATGTTAAATTAAAAACTGTTATATTCTCCTCTAGCGCCGCTGCTGTCCCAGCAGTGTCGGCGCTTGCTCACTCGGGTTCACGTGAGGTTGTTATGTCATGTGAGCTCTGCGCCCAATCACCGCTCGGCTTACCTATCCCTGCATACAAATGTATAAGTAATTAAGAGGAAGTGTGCAGCAGCCGCAGCGCTAACCTCCTCTTGATTACCTATATGTTCAAAGGCGGGGAAGTGAAGCCGGTGGTGATTGGGCCTGGGTCTTGCATGATGTCACAACCTCACATGAGCCCCAGGAGAGAAAGTGCCGGCAATGCTGGAACCACACCAACAAGGGAGGCATATATGAGATTTTATTTTAATGAGAGCAAACATGGGGAATTAGAAGGAGTTGCCCAAGTAATGGACAATCCCTTTAAGACAGCTGAAAAACTATAAATTCCACAAATTAATAATTCTTATAGAATGTAATGACACTGATAGTGACATCACTGCTACTTTCAAATTCTGGGCTGCCGTTCATCGGCAGTAATCTATAGAGCTGTGTTCTGAAAAAGTTCTTAGAACGATGCTCCATGGGAATCAATGAACGTTGTGGGATAATACTCTTTGGATTATGTTGGAAATTTCAGGATTTCTTTCTAATTAATAAATTGGTGAATGAGAGAGAGTGGGGGGAGTCGTTATTCCCCAAATGGAGTACACTGGAAGGTCGAGGATTTTTTTTTACTAATAAATTAGTTAACAAGGATGTGTGGGGGCATCTGTATTCAGATAAACTTTTTTCCCCTGTGTCTGTGTTTTTCTAAACTCTATACTTGCTGGGTTAGTAATAAGAGTGATAGATGCCTCTCCATTACTAACCCCTGGGCTTGATACCAGCTGTCAATTCATGTCCCCGATTGCCACCGCACCAGGGCAATTAGAAACAGCCAGAATTGGTGCATCTAATGGATGCTCCACTTCTGAGATGGATGAGGGCTGCTATTTTAGGCTGGGTACAGCCAAATAACCATGAGCCATCCCAGCTTCATAAACACCAGCACCCGACTGTCAGCTTTACCGCGTCTGGTTATCAAAAATAGGGTGTAACCAACACCGTTTTTTTATAATGATTTATTTAAATCATTTTAAAAAACGGTGTGGGATCCCCTCTATTTTTAATAACCAGCAAAGGTAAAGCTGACAGATGCGGGTTGCAGCCCCCAGCTGTTTGCTTTATCCAAACTGTTTAAAAATAGGTGAGAACGCTTGTCTTTTTTTTTTTTTTAATTTATTCCCCATTCGCATTTGTTTGCCGGGTAACTGCTCCCATTTTGTAGCCTCATAGCCCTTACCACCACCATTCTACAGCACTCAAGTTCGAGTCTCCATTGACATATATAGGATTTGGGATCAGGGTTAAGTTAAGGTCAAGTTTGGGTCCCGAACCAAACTTTTTGTTAAAGTCTGGCAGAACCTGGCGAACTCAAACATTCATGGGTCCACTTATTACTACCCATTAGGCTTTCATGTGATAGATTTAATGGGGTTTCTTAGCTTAGTAAGTAATATTTTGGTAAAAAAAAAATAATAATAAGTAAATATATATGAATAAATATAAATGACATATATATATATATATATAAATTAAATTATATATATATATATATATATATATATATATATAAAATTATATAATATATAAAATATATGTACATGTACAGTGCAGACCAAAAGTTTGGACACACCTTCTCATTCAATGAATTTTCTTTATTTTCATGACTCTGAAAATTGTAGATTCATATTGAAGGCATCAAAACTATGAATTAAAACATGTGGAATGAAGAGGTAGTCACCGTAAATGGTTTTCCAACAGTCTTGAAGCAGTTCCCAGAGATGCTTAGCACTTGTTGGCCCTTTTGCCTTCACTCTGGGTTCAGGTCTGGTGACTGTGGAGGCCAGGTCATCTGGCATAGCACCCCATCACTCTCCTTCTTAGTCAAATAGCCCTTAAACAGCCTGGAGGTGTGTTTGGGGTCATTGTCCTGTTGAAAAATAAATGATGGTCCAACTAAACGCAAACCGGATGGAATAGCATGCCGCTGCAAGATGCTGTGGTAGCCATGCTGGATTAGTATGCCTTCAATTTTGAATAAATCCCGAACAGTGTCAGCAGCAAAGCCCCCCCACACCATCACACCTCCTCCTCCATGCTTCACGGTGGGAACCAGCCATGTAGAGTCCATCCGTTCACCTTTTCTACAAAGACATGGTGATTGGATCCAAAGATCTCAAATTTGGACTCATCAGACCAAAGCACAGATTTCTAATGTCCATTCCTTGTGTTCTTTAGCCCAAACAAGTCTCTTCTGCTTGTTGCCTGTCCTTAGCAGTGGTTTCCTAGCAGCTATTTCACCATGAAGGCCTGCTGCACAAAGTCTCCTTTTAACAGTTGCTCTAGAGATGAGAAGGTGTATCCAAACTTTTGGTCTGTACTGTATATACATATATATATATATATATATTTTAATTTATTTTTTTCTTAAAAGCCATATTATCAGTCAATGTCTATAAAACTTTTGGTCTGTACTATATACATATATATATATATATATATATATATATATATATATATATTTATATATATATATATATATATATATATATATATATATATAGCACAGACCAAAATATATATATTTATTTATTTTTTTTAAAGCCATATTATCAGTCAATGTCTATAATGAACTGAGCATGTGATGGCTGAAAAAAAAGCCAAATGTCTCTCCGAGAACAAAATAGTGTGTTGCTTTCCCAGCACATAGCTTGTTATTATAGTCATCTATATGGATCACCACAATCAAATTCTAATGTACTGGACATTGATCGTGTCTCTATTAATGATGTTCACCAATGTATATATTAGCAGCCAGCTACATTTGGAGAATATATATTTTGCATCTCTAGGAATGAGCGCTCAAGAAATCATGAAGGGGAAACTCAAGTGAGATAACATCAAAGAGATACAGATTTTCCCCCTAAGGTGATATGTAACCAAGGAATCAGAATTTTAGCATCTCTATCCAAACGCTAAGAAATAATCAGCAAAAACCTTCCGACTTTTTAAAATAAATCAATGAATGCATTTAGACAAACTAGATTCACTTTAATGGATTTTGGCCCTTTTTTTTGCATTGCATATAAATAAGACCGACATAATTAATTCTCTATTCATGTTGCGGAAGGCTCCAGCTGAAAACAAGTCAGACAAAATTCTTCATATGCCTCTGTTTATACATGTGTTTGTAAAACAAATTCTTTATATAAAGCTTCTCGTCGATGCAAAATTAATGAGTACATCTATGTCTCAACAAGTCGATGGATCTCAGCAAAGAAGCCAAATGTAACAACAAGTTCACGTGCTCGGATTTAATGTGCGTCTAGGAAATATGAAAAGAAAATAAGCTTAGAAAGTTTGAGGTTTTCCTATCGATATCAATAACAAGGATTTAAAAATTTGACTATCCTGCAAAATCGTTTGTAAAAAGATGATTTGCTGTTTTATTTATTTTATGTTATATATGTAAATATAAATGTGAACAACGACAAGGCAGAGTCCAGCAATAATGTGAGCAATCCAGGATGCTGTTAAAAAAATTTTTCCTTCTTTTTATTCATAAATTCATTAAAATATAATGGTCCAAGCAATTCAGAACAGCATTATCGCAGGAAAATAGCGCAGATAGGACTACGCGTTTCAGCGGTAAAATCCACCTTCTTCACGGTCCAGAATCTGATCTGCTTTCCAAACATAGAACCTTATATACATCTCACTCCCATCAGGGTAATTACAAACATGTGTGAGAGATTTAAAAACATAAGCTAGAAAAGCAAATCAAACATATAAGCTATCCGCATATTAATCAATATACAGCATGCATAAGAGTTATAAGGAAAGGATTCAGTATTTTGGAGAAAAATACAATCAGAAAATCCAATAACCTGACCATAAAATTATTTTTTAAGTGATACAAAAGCATAACACAGTAGTAATAGCCAGCAACATATAATGCAACAATGTATCAATAGTGCATAATGATATCCATACGATTGTTAAAGCCCTGTGGCATGCGGGTCCCCAGCTCAAATATCCACCTACTCTCTCTTGCAAGCACTTTTTTATGAAAATCTCCCCCTCTCAATGTTTTTTACATGCTCTATGCCCATAAAAGAAAAACCGCGTAAATCCCCATTGTGTTTTTTTGAAAAATGTCGGGATACTACTGATGCACCAACCATTGGCAAATTGCTAGCATCTGAAAGATGTTTGCGGATTCTGGTTTTAAGGGGGTTCATCGTGCAGCCTACATATTGCATGCGGCATATATTGCAATTAATTAAATAAACTACATTCTCCGTATTACAGTTTATAAAAGAACGAACATTAAACTGTTTTTCATTGGAAATAGATGTAAATATTTTAGACTTAAGGCTACTTTACACACTGCGATATCGGTCCCGATATCGCTAGTGTGGGTACCCGCCCCCATCTGTTGCGCGACACGGGCAAATTGCTGCCCGTGCCGCACAACAGCCATCACACATACATACCTGTCCGGCGACGTCGCTGTGACGGGCGAACCGCCTCCTTTCTAAGGGGGCGGTCCGTGCGGCGTCACAGCGACGTCACTGAACCGCCGCCCAATAGCAGCGGAGGGGCGGAGCTGAGCGGGACGTAACATCCCGCCTACCTCCTTCCTTCCTCATAGCGGCCGGGAGGCAGGTAAGGGGAGCTTCCTCGTTCCTGCGGCGTCACACGGAGCGATGTGTGCTGCCGCAGGAACGAGGAACAACCTCGTTACTGCTGCAGTAACGAGATTTGAGAATGGACCCCCATGTCGCCGATTAGCGATTTTGCACGTTTTTGCAACGATGCAAAATCGCTTATCGGTGTCACACGCAACGGCATCGCTAATGCGACCGGATGTGCGTCACGAATTCCGTGACCCCAACGACTCCGCATTAGCGATGTCGCAGCGTGTAAAGCCCGCTTTATTAGCAAAACCGCAGCACTTACAAATATTAGCACCACATTTAAAAAATCCTATTGTTTTCAACCAGTTGCTAGGGGAGATTTTGTCTGGATCTTTGAACATGCTAGGTGATAATAATGTAGCTAAGGTTGGGGCTCTTTTTGCCACAAAGGCAATATCATTATTTTCCACAATGTTTTTCAGAATATCATTCTGAGATAATAACGGAAGATATTTTCTGATAATTTTGACAATAGAATTAAACTGAGGACTATAGTTGGTGCTGAAAACTACCCCAGATTTTTTGGAGTCAAACTGTCTTTTTTTCTTAGTAGAATCCAACAGCTTAACCCTATCAATGCCTGCTATTTTTTTCTTGGCTCTCTCCAAAGACCAATTAGGATACCCCCTTTTTTTAAAATTGTTACAAGTTATTTCAATTTCTTCCTCCAATCTATCACTAGATGTGGTATTCCTTTTTAGTCTAATAAGCTCCCCCACAGGAATATTCTGAATGACATGTTTGGGATGACTAGAGGAAGCCATTAAAATACTATTGCATGCAGTAGGTTTTTTATAGGGAGATATCAAGACCTTATTGCTATCCAAATCTGTGGTCAATTTTAAGTCCAAGAAGTTTGTTGATACGTCATGACCACTACTCGTAAATTTTAAATTGAAATCATTCAAATCCAAATAAGAAAAAAAAAACCTTCGCAGACGAGAGACTACCCCTCCAGACAAATATCAGATCATCAATAAATCTACCCAGCCAAACAATATTATCCTTGTATGGGTTATCAATGTTAAAAATATAATTTTCCTCCCACACGGACATAACCAGGTTAGCTAGGGAAGGTGAAAACTTAGCGCCCATGCTCACGCCTTGTGTCTGGAGGAAGTATCTCTCATCAAACGAAAAATAGTTATGACTCAAAAGAAACTGAATTGAAGAGACAATAAACTTCTGGATGGAATCCTCGTAATTACTGTATCTGGACAAATAATATGTGATACATCGTATCGCGACGTGATGGGGGATAGAGGGATATAACCCCACCACATCGCAAGATAGCCACATATAGTCAGATTGCTAGTGGAATTTTTCCATAATCTTTATCATACTTTTGGAATCTTTAAGGTGACTTGGTGTTAATGGCACTAGGGGTTGAAGATAAAAATCCACCCACTCCCCTAGTTTCTCGCTGAATGACCCTATCCCAGACACAATAGGTCTGAGAGGGGGAGGAAAAACCTCTTTATGAACTTTGGGGAGTGAGTGGTATATTGGGACAATCGGTGTTTCACAAAAAATAAACTTCTTAATTCTATCTGACATAGCACCCATACTGATCCCCTCCTGTAACAGATGTAATAATTCAGAATTAAATGAATTAGTTGTATTTGATGGCAATTCAACATAGGTGCTACTATTTTCCAGATCCAACAAGTTCACTTTCCTGTATAAACCAGCATTGAGAGCTACAACAGCGCCCCCCTTGTCCGCCTGGACAATAAGGAGATCGCTGTTTGCTCTCAGCTCATTAGTTGCCCTATGTTCAGAAGTACTCAGATTGAATTTAACCTCTTGATGTTCCACCTGGTTGTAAAGAGACACCAACTCACTTTCAATTGTTTCCTGAAAAAAATCAAGGAAAGGAGGTCTCGATTTTACTGGGTAAAATATAGGATTACGGGTCTGAAACCTGTCATTTAAATTCACCCTATGCTCCAGCTCTGTCTCCCCCTCTAGTTGTCTTAGATTGGAGACCGCTACCTGTTCACTAAAATGAATACAATTATTATCCAATGATACACTGGTAGATGATAAATCATTATGCACATGAATATTATCCTCATTATAATGAACTTTAAGGGTCAAATTGCGTGCAAATCTATTGATATAGTAAATATAAATATATAATAAATATATATATATATATATATATATATATATATAAAATATATTATTTATAATATATATTTATTTTATTGTTTTATATGGCCATGTAATTAGGGTTCCTTGGAGAAAAAAACGGATCTTTGGTTGAGAATTTTTGATTTTTGTGCAGATGCCTATGGATATGCACACAACAGAAAAAAAATAACAATCAGCTAAATATGTGTCTAATCTGCAGGTTTTCAGTGTAAATCGTCTGCTCTATGTACTTTTGCTCTATGCCTAAAATTATGTTACAACTATTTTATCTTCTGTGTCACCTTTAGATTTTTCATTAATTTTGCAAATATCATTTTCTCATAGTTAAAAAATACAAAAAATGACTTTTGTATTCACAAAACTGAAATTATAACAAGGCACACTATATAATATATTAGACTACGTAACAGGTGTCCATTAAATGATGTTTATTAATGTTTCATTAATTAAGCAGACTATCCTGGATAAGGCGCTTTTTAAGAGGATCTGTAAAGTGCTAAAATTTTTGATTCTAAAAAATCCTTGATCATCCCCAATTCTGCCGCTCTTGTGCATTTAAGGCTACTTTCACACATCAGGTTTTTTTCCATCAGGCACAATCCGGAAAAAAACGGATAAAACGGATCCGGCGTCGGATCCGATTGATCCCCATTGATTTGTATTAGCGCCGGATTGTGCCTGATGGCCTTGCATTGCATCTGGCTTTTGCCGGATGCGTCGTAATTGGCTAATGCGGCAGCCGGATGGAACGTCTTTTGTAACATTTTTTGTCTCTGACAAGAAACCGCATCGCACCGGATCCAACGCGATACGGTGTGATTTAAAATGGAAGCCAAAGGAAGCCGGATCCGGTTTTTAAACTGAGCATGCTCCAATTTATTGTAAAGAAACGGATCCATCAAAAAACAGACGAAATGGATGCAAAAACGGATGCGCCGGATCCGTTTTTTGATGGATCAGGTATACTGAATACATAAAAAAAAAAAAAAAGGATCCGGCGCATCTGTTTTTGCATATTCTGCACCGGATCCATTGTATCAGGCACACACCGGATTGATCCTGATGCCAAAAAACTGATGTGTGAAAGTAGCCTTAGCCTGCACTATTCCATTGCAGAGATATTCCTACTTGTTTCTTTTGGATCGCAGCATGTGAAATCTCCGCTTTGCAGTCCATTTGGGTGTTTTTTCACAGTCTTCTCTGGTAGCATGCGTTTTCACCCCTCCCTTGTAGTTGAACAGTTGAAGCCAATCATAGCTCAATATCTAACCTCAGTCTCAGACACAGCTGTGATTAGCAGCGTCTGGGAGCGAGGTGTGAAAGTGCGCATGCCTCAAGAGAGAAGACAGTGACGATGCACCCAGTTGGACTGCAAAGCAGAGATGTCCCATTTTGAATTCCAGAAGAAACAAATGAGGATATCTCTGCAATGGAAAGATACAGCAAAAAATGAAAAAGAGTGGGAAAATCAGGGGACTTTAGAAATTTTTAAAAGCAGTAGATGCTGGAGAGGAAAAAAAGGTGCAATATGGGGTCTTTTCCCAGTGGTAAAGGATAGAAAAAGTGAGAATTGCTCACCTTGGGTAGTTGTGCAAGTCACAACTACTATGAAAGGTATATAGCTGTATGATGGCTGCTGCAGACCTCGTGTTAACTCAAAATGGATAAAACAAGAGAATGTAGTAAATCTGCCCTGCCATGTATAGTAAAGAAGGATACAAGAGCGATCAGTATCGTGATTTTATTGTTATACGCGTTTTGTAGTCTTGCTCCTTCTTCAGGACAAAATCACTGATGTACATTTGTCAGTATCATGATTTTATTGTTGTACACATTTCAGAGTCTTGCTCCTTCTTCAGGACAAAAATCACTGATGTACATGTTTCAGTATCATGATTATATTGTATCGGGCATTTCAGAGTCTTGCTCCTTCTTCAGAAGTAAAATCACTGATGTACATGTGTCAGTATCATGATTATATTGTATTGGGCATTTCAGAGTCCTGCTCCTTCTTCAGAAAAAAAACCCTGATGGACATGTGTCAGTTTCATGATTATATTATTCCACGCATTTTGGAGTCTTGCTACTTCTTCAGGATACAAGTCACTGATGTACATGTATCAGTATCGTGATTTTATTGTTGTATACGTTTCGGAGTCTTGCTCCTTCTTCAGGACAAAAATCACTGATGTACATCATTGATTTTTGTCCTGAAGAAGGAGCAAGACTCCGAAATGCGTACAACAATAAAATCATGATACTGATTGTTCTTGAATCCTAATTTACTAAATATGGCGGCGCGGATTTAACCCCTTCTTCTCCTGCTCTATCTATTTTGAGGGATTTTTACAAGGCATTTATCTTTTTTTTTTTTGAGAAAATGACAGGTCCTTTTTAAAGAAACAACCTTTTGCTGACCTGCTATTTCCTAACTTCCCAAAGTGGTCCACTTATCTCCAATGTGTTTCACTGTACCCACAGGGAGAAAGTATATATTCAAAGGTGACTCCAGTAATTAATAACTGAACTCTCATCACAGACAGAAAAGGTGACAATAACTTTGACTGAGTAAAGGGGGCTTTACACGCAGTGATATTGCTAGCGAGCGTACCCGCCCCCGTCGTTTGTGCGTCACGGGCAAATCACTGCCAGGTGGCGCACAATATCGTTAGGAGTCATCACACGGACTTACCTGCCTAGCGGCGTCACTGTGGCCGGTGAACCGCTTCCTTTCTAAGGGGGCTGGTTCGTGTGGCGTCACAGCGGCGTCACTAAGCGGCCGCCCCAATAGAAGCGTAGGGGCGGAGATGAGCGGCCGTAACATCCCGCCCACCTCCTTCCTTCCTCAATGCCGGCTGCCGCAGGTAAGCTGTAGTTCATCGTTCCCGAGGTGTTACACATAGCGATGTGTGCTGATTCGGGAACGACGAACAACCTGCGTCCTCAACAATCAACGATTTTTTGAAAAGGAACGACGTATCAACGATGGACGATTTGTTGAGTATTTTGCATCGTTAGCGGTCGCTCGTTGGTGTCACACGCAAAGACGTCGCTAACGATGCCTATGTGCGTCACGGAATCCGTGACCCCGGCGATATTTCGTTAGATACGTCGTTGCGTGTAACGGGGCCTTAATGCCATTGTATCCACCAATTCTAAATAAGGGTTAAATAACCAAAAAATGCACCTGACAAGTAACATATCTAAATAGTCTTGTTCCTGAACCAAGAAGCCAGCTTAATAATAATAATAATAATAATGATACTTAATAATCTAATACGTCAACCACCATTTTGGTTGACAAAGGCAAACCATAGGGTAACCAAACCATGGGCACCATTGCAAAATTGAGGTCATAAAAAGTCAACATCAACAAATCATGTAACTATTTAAGATTTTATTGTCATCTATTTCTTTCCAGCTGCAGATAAACATAATCTTACAAAGTTGCCTATCTGATGGGTAGCTGTAATATTGGAAAAGTAGAAGAACCAGAGGTTGGAGACCACTTTTAGCGATTGATGGAGACCACTCATCCAAAGAGATGAGATACTAACTGGTATGCAAACTACAATGCATTTTATAAAAAATCAGACTTCCAACTAGAACTAAATATGAATATGTAAAATACCACTGCCCTTAAAAATTTCATTATACTACAGCAAAAAGGTCAATGTTCACTTACTTTCAATAATTATTTTCCTTCCCGTCCAGTCGTCTTTGATTAATTGGATATTTCCATAATGAGCATCACTGTAGAAAATGCGGTTAGTGCCTTTTTCGCTGAAGTTGTAATCAAATGCCAAGGAAATAATGTTTTTGAAGTATTCCGGATTTTCGTATGGTTGTACAGGTGAATTCAAATTGGTTTCATCAGAAAGATGAATACTTTTCAAAACTGTTCTTCCCGAATAAAGCAAATAACCCTTGTGTTTTAAACAAGTAATCCCATTTTTGGCTAGATATCCATGAGCGCAAGCACACGTCCTTTGCATATTCCCCCGGTATAAGCAAATTTGTTGACATCCACCATTGTTTTTAGCACAGATGTTGGTTCCTGTGGATAGGGGGGAAAAAAATGACATTATGTGACTGTCACAGGTCATTGGCCATGTTTATTCTACTCTGTTATTAGGTCCCATAGGTTTTATCTGTTTAAAAAATTGGCATCATATGGAACTCTGCAGCCAAATTATGCAGACAATTCTTTTATAAAACATAAGAAAATCAATTGTTTAAGTGTAATCATTTCAACTTTTTAAGGAGAAATACAGTTAGGTCCAGAAATATTTGGACAGTGACACAAGTTTTGTTATTTTAGCTGTTTACAAAAACATGTTCAGAAATACAATTCTATATATAATATGGGCTGAAGGTGCACACTCCCAGCTGCAATGTGAGAGTTTTCACATCCAAATCAGAGAAAGGGTTTAGGAATCATAGCTCTGTAATGCATAGCCTCCTCTTTTTCAAGGGACCAAAAGTAATTGGACAAGGGACTCTAAGGGCTGCAATTAACTCTGAAGGCGTCTCCCTCGTTAACCTGTAATCAATGAAGTAGTTAAAAGGTCTGGGGTTGATTACAGGTGTGTGGTTTTGAATTTGGAAGCTGTTGCTGTGACCAGACAACATGCGGTCTAAGGAACTCTCAATTGAGGTGAAGCAGAACATCCTGAGGCTGAAAAAAAAGAAAAAATCCATCAGAGAGATAGCAGACATGCTTGGAGTAGCAAAATCAACAGTCGGGTACATTCTGAGAAAAAAGGAATTGACTGGTGAGCTTGGGAACTCAAAAAGGCCTGGGCGTGCACGGATGACAACAGTGGTGGATGATCGCCGCATACTTTCTTTGGTGAAGAAGAACCCGTTCACAACATCAACTGAAGTCCAGAACACTCTCAGTGAAGTAGGTGTATCTGTCTCTAAGTCAACAGTAAAGAGAAGACTCCATGAAAGTAAATACAAAGGGTTCACATCTAGATGCAAACCATTCATCAATTCCAAAAATAGACAGGCCAGAGTTAAATTTGCTGAAAAACACCTCATGAAGCCAGCTCAGTTCTGGAAAAGTATTCTATGGACAGATGAGACAAAGATCAACCTGTACCAGAATGATGGGAAGAAAAAAGTTTGGAAAAGAAAGGGAACGGCACATGATCCAAGGCACACCACATCCTCTGTAAAACATGGTGGAGGCAACGTGATGACATGGGCATGCATGGCTTTCAATGGCACTGGGTCACTTGTGTTTATTGATGATATAACAGCAGACAAGAGTAGCCGGATGAATTCTGAAGTGTACCGGGATATACTTTCAGCCCAGATTCAGCCAAATGCCGCAAAGTTGATCGGACGGCGCTTCATAGTACAGATGGACAATGACCCCAAGCATACAGCCAAAGCTACCCAGGAGTTCATGAGTGCAAAAAAGTGGAACATTCTGCAATGGCCAAGTCAATCACCAGATCTTAACCCAATTGAGCATGCATTTCACTTGCTCAAATCCAGACTTAAGACGGAAAGACCCACAAACAAGCAAGACCTGAAGGCTGCGGCTGTAAAGGCCTGGCAAAGCATTAAGAAGGAGGAAACCCAGCGTTTGGTGATGTCCATGGGTTCCAGACTTAAGGCAGTGATTGTCTCCAAAGGATTCGCAACAAAATATTGAAAATAAAAATATTTTGTTTGGGTTTGGTTTATTTGTCCAATTACTTTTGACCTCCTAAAATATGGAGTGTTTGTAAAGAAATGTGACAATTCCTACAATTTTTATCAGATATTTTTGTTCAAACCTTCAAATTAAACGTTACAATCTGCACTTGAATTCTGTTGTAGAGGTTTCATTTCAAATCCAATGTGGTGGCATGCAGAGCCCAACTCGCCAAAATTGTGTCATTGTCCAAATATTTCTGGACCTAACTGTATATACTTATAAAAGAGACTATTAAAGGGAACCTGTCAGGTGCAATATGCACCCAGATCCACGAGCAGTTCTGGGTGCATATTGCTAATCCCAGCCTAACTGTCCCTGTATCTAGTAGTATAAATGAAGAGTAGGGATGATCGAATACTTAGATTATCCGGCTTCGTGAATAATTTCCGAATACCTCGCCGCTATTCGACTATTCGCGAATATTCGATGCGCAATGTAAGTCTATGGGAAACCCGAATAACAACTATTCAGAACTATTCGGGCTTTCCATAGACTTACATTGCGCATCGAATAGTCGAATAGCGGCGAGGTATTCGGAAAATATTCGCGAAGGCGGATAATCGAAGTATTCGATCATCCCTAATGAAGAGATCTTTGAAAAAGTATTTCTAAAGATTGTTTATGAGATGGTAATGAAGCCAGCGACTAGTCACAAGGCCATTAGTTCCCTTGGCTAGTTGGCCCGCTTAGCATGTTAGCATACCCCTGTGGGCGTGGTAACATGCTAATGAATGTGCAGCGTCAGAGGCATGGTCGCTCTCACCTCTGCTGCCACCGCTGGTTTTCAGCTCAGTGCAAAGTTCGCAGGGCTTTCTTCGGTGGCCTAGGATTACTGATGTTGCGTTGAACCAAGATCCTTTTGAATAATTTTGCTCAACTTTATTTTGAATCCTCTCCTTCTATCGTTTGTGATTTCTAATAAAAGCACCTTATATAAAGTGTGTTGAGTCTCCCATAAGTATCTCTCATAAGTACATAAATGAACTCTTCATGCATCAGAAAACAAACACTTGTCCATCTGAGCACGTACTAACATACGTTATCTCTGACTCACGCTACCAGGGACTTGAATCTCCAGTCACTGGTCTTTAGTTTGCACCATCATCCATATCCTGCTCCCAATACAGCACATTACTTCTCATTCTGTCTCCCCCATGCTGAAGGATTTTTTTTCAGCCTTTTATGTAGCTGTGATTAAGCATACTCCCGCAGCTGAGTTATGTCGGCAGCTAGGCTACTGCAGCAATATCTCGCCCAGGTTAACTTTCTGGGTGAGACATATACTCTGCCAAGTATTACTCCCGGTCTGCCGGTTACAGGAGAAATGTTACCCCTTAGACAACAATCAGAGTATCATACAACCAAATTAGATCTCTTACTTTGCACTGAGGAGGGGCAACATCGCAAAACATGTATCTGCAAATAGTGATAATGGTTTGGCTTATATCATAAGTCATGGGAGTCATGAGCGCGATAACGGCTCGATATTCACTTTTAAGATTTCAACTTCCAGAATGTGGTACTAGAGTTCAAGTCCTCTTCCTCTCTGAAATAGCAATTTGCATATTTAATTTCCCAGTGGAAAATTGCATGGCCTATAAGTCTCCTTACACTGGCATGTCAAGCATGTCACTCTTCACAAGGAGAGAGACATTATCAGTTAGATCCCATAAGTACTACACTATCTTCCTTGGCTTTTCAGATGGCGTGCTTAAATACGTCACAAATTCTTCATATTTCGACCTTACGGCCCCTTTACACGCTACGATTTACCTGACGATCCCTTAAACGATGTGACACGCCCAGATCGTTGAAACGATTTGCCGAGATCGCACATAGGTCGTTTAGTAGCGTTCATACGTACACATCTCACAAACGACGCTACATCGTTCAGCGATATATTGTTTGACCAAGGCGGTCGTGTGGATGTTGCTCGTCGTTGGCAGGGTGTCAAACGTAGCAATATGTCTGCTGCGTTCCAAACGACGAACAATATTTTGAAATTGAACGACGTGTCAACGATTAACGATTTTTACCCTATTTGCGATAGTTCGGAGTCGCACAAAGGTGTCACACACAACGACGTCACTAACGATGACGGAAGTACGTCACGAAAATCGTGACCCCGACGACATATCGTCAGATAAATCGTAGCGTGTAACGGGGCCTTTAGTCTATTTTTATTAGGAATGGGGTCCTTTATTCTAGGAGTTGTGGATGTTGGTACATTAACAACCAGACATTATTGCATATAGATGCATAACATACTGGTCCAGTTGAGGTATCAAGATTTAATAGTCAATTACATTGGAGCTCAGATCAGATCCGCAGAAAATCTTCGGCAACTACATGGTAAAATACAGTTCCATAATTTAGTTACAGAAATTCACATTTTTAATTTTTATTTATTTTTTATCCAGTTTGTGAACCCAAAGAGTAATTCTGACATATGGAGGGGATGTGAAGCTTTGTGAGTCTGTGTCACTCCTCTTTATGCCATCCATTAGTGCTCATCTGCAGTCACAGAAAGTCCTACACAGCTCACGATGATTCATTTTTATGTAATAATTTTGGAGGATAAATCTTTTTCCAATCTTATAACATTTAAATCTGTTTAGTTCAGATACATGAGGAATGCATTTAATACAATTAACCAGTCACTTCTTAAAATTCACTTACAAAACAAACCTTAAAATTCGAGAAAGAAGATTAACTTAGTTTTCAGCGTTTTGTCTAAGACAAATGAATGAAAGGCAAGTTGAAAAGAAACGCGGTGTCTCGGTATAATCATCCATATATTGACTTGTACAAACATCTTTCTAAATGGAATGAGAGCGTTCTCTAATTAACACTCATTCATTGATGCTAATTAGAAATGTAGAACTTAGAGGATTTAGCAAAGTTTGTGGAAAAGCCACTTCAACTCGTCTGAATTCGAAATCATAAAAACTTTTTGTTTTATGGTTCTTCACGTTTCTGGATGTGTTTTCCGTTGTTTCCCAGTGCGGTGTTATCCAAAAAACAAGTTTCTGGCTCCGACTCTTCTATTATTCCAACCTTTAACTCTGGCTCAGACTCCACAACCCTGTTTGTTGCATTATTGCAAACCTGTTATTGACCTAGTTATTTTTTTCTGACTTTCATCTCGATGTTCTGAGTTTGTTTTATTTGTATCAACATCTTAGCTTTTTGACTAAGGGGCACTTTGCACACTACGACATCGCAAGCCGATGCTTGTGATGCCGAGCGCGATAGTACCCGCCCCCGTCGCAGATGCGATATCACGGTGATAGCTGCCGTAGTGAACATTATCGCTACGGCAGCTTCACATGCACTCACCTGCCCTGCGACGTTGCTCTGGCTGGCGAACCGCCTCCTTATTAAGGGGGCGGGTCGTGCGGCGTCATACGACATCACACGGCAGGCGGCCAATAGAAGCGGAGGGGGCGGAGATGAGCGGGACGTAAACATCCCGCCCACCTCCTTCCTTCCGCATAGCCGCTAGAGTTAGGTAAGGAGATGTTCCTCGCTCCTGCAGCTTCATACACAGCGATGTGTGCTGCCGCAGGAACGAGGAACAACATCGTACCTGTCGCTGCAGCGATATTATGGAAATGTCCGACACTACACAGATGACCAATTTACGACGCTTTTGCGATCGTTTATCGGCGCATCTAACCATTACACGTTGCGACGTCGTTACTGGCGCCGGATGTGCGTCACTTTCGATTTGACCCCGGCAATATCGCAGTAGCGATGTCGCAACGTGCAAAGTACCCCTTAGAATTACTTTACAATGCTATATGGGATGTAAGTAGGGATGAACTGACTTGTGGAAGTTTGCTGGGTTTGGCCGGAGGTAAGTTAAAAATTCGGGACCCTGACTTGACCAAAACTTGACCCAGGACCATGAACCTCAAATACAGCAAGTCAAAAAGACCCGAACTTCTGTCCTGTAAATTGGCTGTAAAAAGGTCATAGTAAGGGTTAGGGGTCTGCAAGAAATTTTATTTATGTACACCAACAAGGAAGACAGAAAAAAATAACTGGAGCCGCTATCAGCTATCAATTTAGAGCTGAAATAAACCCCAAAAGTATTACCCCATCTGTGGCAACTGCGGGCTGCTATTTTTAGGCTGGGAGGTGCCAAATAACCATAGACTTTCCGACACTGATAATACCAGCCCCTGGCTGTCAGCTTTAACTTGGCTAGTCATCAAAAATGGGGGGACCCCACGCCATTTTTAAAAATGATTTTTTAAATAATTTAAATAATAATAATTTAAATAATAATTTAAATAATTGGTGTGGGATCCCCTCTATTTTTGATAACCACCCTAGGTAAAGCAGTCAGCTGGGGGTTGCAGCCAGCAGCCGTCTGCTTTACCTGCCTTGGTTATAAAAAATAAACGAGACCACATGTAAATTTTTCTTTTTTTTTCTTTATTGTTCTAAGCAGTATACAGGCATCTTCTGCTTGCAATAAAGCTTATTGATTGGCTACACTGCAACTCTTCAACAAACTTTATTAGCACACAAACAGTACCTGAGGTCTGAACTGGACACAGACTTCTTTTAGAAGTCTGTGTTTAAGTCTGAGATGCCAACACCCAGTGTTCGGTACGAATTCTGAAACGTAAAGTTAGGGTTCACTCATTCGTAGATTAAAGTCTAAATGAACCAAATCCAGTCGTCATGGAAAATCCGTATAAATAATGTTATGATTACTGATGAGTGAATAATAACTATTCGTGTTCAAATTATTCATAACTAGAGATGAGCGGAGCCGAGGTTTGGTGTTTGGTGTTCATACCAAATGCAGAAAAAACAGAGTTCGTATGCTTTACATATGCAAAGAGTGTCGGACTGGCTACTGGAGAAACCGCCAGTAATACCAGTCCTGGTTGTGGTTACCTGCATTGAACTCCGGAGCTCTTACCTGAGCTCCGGAGTGCAGCCTGGACTGAACAGCGGGTTTGCAGGACTGAACTGCGAGTGCCGACTGATTCCCCAGTGATTGCAGCTCAGTCCATGACAGCTGCGGACAGGCCAGGCTGAACTCCGGAGCTCAGGTGAGAGCTCTGGAGTTCAATGCAGGTAACCGCAGCCAGGACTGGTATTACTGGCAGTTTCTCCGGTAGCCAGTCCGACACAGTATGCAAACCACTCACACGAGAGCATCACTGTGCTCGGATACGCTTGGTGCTCAGCCCAGTGCGAGCCATGTGCAGTTTTTGAACGGCTTGCACTGGGGGTAACAACAGCGTGATAGGATGTAGTGTGCATAAAAAAAAAAATTGTCCCATAAACCACTTTCATTGTTTAATTTCTTAAAAATACATCTATATTGTATAGCAAAGTGTAAAGCTAATAATGTAGAAGACTCTAACCTTTCTCTCTTGCTCGATTAAAGACTTTTACATCCTTTAGGTTAATCCCGAGTCCCGTTCTCATGGTCACGGCATCTGAGGCATCATTCTTCTGGCCCCTTCTGATGGAACCGTTTGAGTGTGCTCTGCAAAAAAAGAGGAAACGTCACAGATCAAAAATGGGGGAATAATTAAAATCAAACAGGTCGTTAAAATGCAACAGACAGCTGGCCCAGCAGAAAGAATGGAAACCTACTTGTGTCTGTGACATTGATATGGTTCAGCTTTGAATATCGAAAATGCCTTTTCTGTGGAAATTACATGGCTCTATGAGATCCTCATTGTGACCTTGCTAAGGAATGGCTAATCTTACAAGGGTGAAGCAGCTGGTGCTGAAATAACATTTTCAGACTCAAATACTTATGGAAAAATAAATTACCTGTCAGACCAGTAGATGTAAGCCCCGAAGACGACAACTGAAAACATATCCACATTGCTCCCTGACAGCACAATCTCCCGATTCCGTCCACTTTCAAGGTCGATCCTTTCTATCTTGTCCGTACGGGCATCGCACCAGTATAATTTGTTTTCCTAAAGATCAATTTCAAAGTAAACTTCAGCCGGCAATCTTTTTTACAAGAGCACTTTATTACAAGGATAATAGAAAGGTGAACAGAAGGTGTGTGGTTGTAACGACGTAGCGCTTATAAATATGTAAGGGATAAACTGACCTCATAGTCTACAGAAATTCCATTCGGCCAAGAGATTCCGGTGTTCACGAGGATAGTTCTTTCAGAGCCATCCAAACGGGCTTTACTTATACAAGGTGTTTGTCCCCACTCTGTCCAGAAAAGGTACCTAAGAAGGAGACGTAAAACTAAATCATGACCAACATAAAGCTAATCAACCAATCAATTAATTAATCAATTAACAAATTTTGAATCCCCCCAAAAATGAAACCCAGTAAAAAATTCCAAATTATATAATGATTAATGCACAAATAAAAAAAATACTATTGGGTAATATATGAGGGTATGAAAAATTGGTCCAATTATCTTTCAAAAAACTTGGAAAATTTTTATGCATATTATCATCCTTGTGTCATCCGGATCTGCATATTTGTATTTTACATCCATATGCCAGTCATATTTATATATCAAGATTTTAAAATTAACATGATGAAATGCAGTTTCCTAGGTCCTTTAGAATTAGAACCGTTATTTTTTTTGTACAGACATTCGTAGACTTTGCGTAGACTTGTATGGACAAGAATCATCTGAGACAAAGAATATTGTAGGTCATGGAATAACTGTCATCTTAACAGCCCTATTGAATTAAATTGGCCCAAGTGTTGTCCAGTTTTTGCAAATCCATAAAATACGCCTATCTTAACAAACTGTTTCTTTTAACGGCCTTCATCTCGATTTTGCGCCATGGTGGCTTGATGAATGCTCTGTAGGCAGAACAATCTTGTGCAGCCTAGATTGGTCCACCAGGGTTTTCTCCACCTAGATAGGTCCATCAGGGTCTTCTCTGCTATTTTCTTGATAGTAGCAAGCCATCAGGTTTCTGGTCTTCCTCTTGTCTTTGTTTCTTCTATTTTTTTGATCATCATGTCCTTCTCCAGTGATTGCTCTCTAGATATGATGTGTCCACAGTAGGCAACTAATAGAAAGGTTGATCCTTGGTTCGAGCGACATTTCTGGCTTGATTTGTTCAACAATTGTATTGTTTTTTCTTCTTATTGCCATCCATGGTATTACTAATTTCCTTCTTCAGCACCATATTTCAAAGGTGTTGATTCTTCTTTTGTCTTGTTTCTTTATCATCCATGTTTTGCATCCATATGTGACTACAGAAAAGACCAAACTATGTACGAGCCGTGTCTTCATCACCATTTAAATGTTCCTCGATTTGAGGTCCTTGTCTAGTGACTTCATTGTTGATTTGCCCATATCCATTCTCCTATTGACTTCCGGTGTCGTCGCTGCATCTTGAGTAATCATTGATACAAGTAGGTTGAAAACTTTTACAACTTTCAGTTTGTCTTCGTCCACCTCAAATCTGTCCTGGTCTTACCTGGCAGTAGTCAATATCTTTATCTTCTTTGTATTGATTAGGACTCCCAAGCTCGAGCTTTCCATTTAGACACTCCGTAATAAATCCTTCATTCCATCTATGCTTGTTGCTATAAATATTGTATCATCTGCTTATTTAAGCACTTACAACCATTTTTACAACAGAAAAAGGTATAAAAGGAATGATGAATCAACTCCATAGTATTTTTTTTTAATTTTTTTAAATATTGGTTAGTTTATGAAGAATAGTATGAAAAAAAAAATTAAAAAGTTCAAATGAGGGAAAAAAATCTATAATTTAACTAGAATATCTTAATCATGACCACGGCCGATGCTAGGGCTATAGCTTTAGATTTGGCTTTAGATATGGCTTAACAATGTAAAGGAAAGGTGTATTTTATTATTACTATAATAATAATAATAATAATAATAATAATAATAATAATATTAGACCTTTACTTCCCTAATAATTTATTGCATCATTCTATCAAATAAAAAGCAATATTTGATAAGGCATATAGATTACTAGATTTTATGATTTTACATTTTTTTTACATTACATATTACCCCATCAGTATACCTGTCATTTCTGACAATATTTTGCTAGTTAGAATTTTCAGATACATATATATATATATATATATATATATATATAAAATTCTACATTTTGCAACTTCTATTGTAGTGAATTTTCAGAGTCACTCTTGATTGCTTACACTTTGGGACTTACATTACGCCTGTCTATCATCGGAACCTTAGAGTTCATTTGTTAGATTTATGGTGGATGATTAGGACTCTGTATAAAGAATTCCTTCATTATTTCCTCCACCCATCAATAAGAAGACAAACCTTTCCTGTCCATATGACTTTAGGGTACAATGACGCAGTTTCTGAATTAACAAATAACATTACTGATATTCTAACATTTTCCAGAATCGGTGAAGATGGATGAAATATTGGCGCCTAAGAGCGACAGAAATGCAAAGGACTTCAGATAAAACCTGTGAGAACAATAATTTTCCGAGCTCGGATGATTTTTGGCAAGTGACATTCCTCATATATTAGCATAAAACTTCTATAAAAGTAAAATATACCATTCAGTATTCCCCGAAGCGATAAAAAGACACGGATGAATGCACTCACCCTTTTTCAGGATGTACGGCCACTGCTCTTGGCTGATCGATACCTCGTGAGATCACTACATATCTAAAAGAACCATTGAGTCTCGCCACCTCAATTAGATTGAAACCATGGTCTGCCCAATAGATGTTCCCTTTTTTAAAAAAATAAAACATATTAATTAATCAGTATATACAGAATTTGATCAGAAATTTATAATAACTAATTCTTAATATAAAACTAGATCCAATACTAGAACAGCTTGACTCTCTATAGATCAAATTTATTAAAAATACTTTATTAATTATTTGTAGGCAACCTATGAAGGAAACAATCTGGTACCACAAGACACGTGCCTGTAGGACCCCCTGACGCACATTTTTAGAAGGGTTGAGCTAAATGAATGGACTTGTAGTTAATAAAGGCAACGGTATTCAATGAGGAACCAAATCTAAACTTGACATCTGTGGGAGTGCTGAAACTGAGATGTCACGCCAATGGAAATCACTGTCTCGGCATCCCAAGGCTCTCTGACATGCCACCTGGTAAAATTTTTTAGATATATACCTCCAATTATAATTTATAAAGTATTTTTATTAAATTTGTTGTATAGAGAGTCATGCTTTTCTAGTATTGGATATATTGTCTTCAATATACTCTCAATTATATTTGGTTGCGTAGGCTAATTAATAAATAAAATAGACAAATAGCTAGATACAGTATATAGATGACAGATAGATAGATAGATAGATAGATAGATAGATAGATAGATAGATAGATACTGTATATAGATGATAGAAATATAGGTAGATATACAGATGCTGTATATAGATGATAGGTAGATACTTAGAAGGATAGATAGAAAGATAGATAGATAAATAGATGATAGACAGATGGATACATGGAAAGATAGATAAATAGATAGACACATTAAACAATCCAATGGCAAGGTAATTGAATGCGTAAAGTTGAAATAATATAAAACAGCTTTAAAGGGGATGTCCACCACTCCGACAACCCCTTCTCAATACCTATGTTTCTCCGCAGTAAAATAATAACAATTGTACTCACATCGGACACTGATCTAGCAGTGTCCCGGGGATCACTTGATTTTCTTCATGTCATGTGAACCCTACAGCCAATCAATGCTGGCTTCATTTGCCCCTTCTTTGAACATAACTTACAGACAGACGTGAGAGCTGTGGTTGTTCTCTCACTTCCTCCAGTTGTCTGATTTTTCTGGAGGAGAGACAAAGTTCACATGACAATAAAATGTCAGGTGATCTCTGGGAGAGCCAGTGCCGACACAACTTGAATGGCTCCAACACCAGAGTTGAGTACAGGTGTTATTATTTTACTGGGCGGGTGAAACGCAAGGATTTAGAGTAGTGGAGAATCCCTTTAAACTCCCCTAAAAGTAACCACCTATTAAAGGATATAAATGCATACATAGCCTACTATTGGCAGGAAAGGAAAAAAATATTTTTGTCAGTGTAAAGCCACATTCAAAAGTGTGAGTCAATAAGTTCTTACATTTTTTAAGCTGAAATAATCATCTAATATTATTATTTTTTTTTTCAATTATGGTTAGGAAATGTATTGCCAGGTACGACCGATAAGATATAATATTCATAAAAAATTGAGAAAAAAAATAAAACAAAGAAAGGAAAATTTGTAAAAAGTTGAAGTCATATTATATATAACTTTACTTTTGCCTCACTGTAGGGTAGGAATTGTTTAAAGCCATTGGAAGGAAAAAAAAAATCATCCTCAATGTGAATTGCAGTTGAAACGAATGCCTCGGCAGAGTTACATTCTCCTATCTAGAGAATACAGGTTTATACTGTACCATATTTTGAAACTTTATAACTTGAGGCATGAAGCATCTAAGATGTATTTCTGCCTGAACAGCTCTCAGAAGAATAATACCAAGTTATTACTACTTAATCATTGCCAGCATTAAAAACACATATCTAGAGGCCCAAAATGTCAGTGGGAGACTCCCAGACAGAGAAATTGATTCTGTGCTCTGCTGAGCCTAGATGCACAAATATGTCATTTTTGTTTTAAAAAATAAATATATATAAAGGAACAAAAAATCATTTTAAAGATCATGACCAGCAACATGTAAAAGCACTTTAGACGGGGCGGAATGACAAGAGCGGTACAAGACAGCTACCGGCTATCCAGTCAATCGCTATTCCTTCCACTCTCCCAAGTCCATTTGTGATGATATCTTCTCTCCAGGTCTGGTCTCGTTTGGAGCGGCTGATTTTATTGTATCCCATGTCAGTCCAATAGATTGTATCGTTCCCTGTAAAAGAAGAGAACCAGCTTAAAAATGGCTGAGTATTTTAATGTTGAAGCCAATTAGAATATCGGAATGTTGAGATGAACAAAAATATTTACAAATACATTTAAATTTAAAAAAATTTAAATTTCAAACAAATTCTCTGACAAAAAATAAAACTTTACTCCTCCTGTCCTTAATCGTCCCTCCCCGCAGCCCTACTCTGGTCTAGTCATCTTCCCTGGTTGGGTTATGGATATGGTCATCACTTGTCCATTTTCATTGTCTTCCAGCCCCCTGCATTTTTGGCGTCTCCGCTATTGACTAGATCAGAGGTTCCCAACTCCAGTCCTCAAGGCACACCAACAGTGCATGTTTTCAGGATTTCTTTAGCATTGCATGGGTGTTGGATTCAGCACCTTTGCAGGTGATTAAATTATCACCCATGCAATACTAAGGAAATCCTGAAAACATGCACTGTTGGTGTGCCTTGAGGACTGGAGTTGGGAACCTCTGGACTAGATGATGATTTTGTGATGTCGTATGACATGGTCAGTCTTTAAGTTGCCAGAGATGTCAGTTGTCAAAGGATGTGAAGAACATATTTGAAATTTTTCCAAGAAAATATTGCCTTCTAATGATTTGTGCCCACGATTGGTGTTTCCAGCGTTTTGGACGTTGTGTGTTTCCGTTGCATCCAAAACGCTGCATTAGAAGCACAGTGGATGGGACTTAAAGAAATCCCATGACCACTGTGCTTCTTTTCTCCGCAGCATAAACTGATATGTAGCTCAACTTTCCGAGCCATAGCATGTAGAACACAGACCAGGTCCGCAGTGCCCCAAACCCTGATTGTGGCCACGGGCCGCTGTGGTCTCCTGCGGACAGCACTCACAGCCCGGCAGGAGAGGACACATTGTGTCCAGGATGCAGCATGTCCTAATAGTACACACCCACTCTAAAGGAGAAACATTAACCTTAGACCTTTCATTGAACACCTCTCACCCAGATAGCCAGACTCACGCTTTGCACTGATGAGGGGTCCAGAACCCTTAAACAGTTGTCTTCAAAATATACATTTTTTCATTTTCGAGAAAAATTCTAGTTTGACTTTACATCCTAAGTTGTGTGATGAGCTGGTTAAAGGGTCAATTTTGTTTTTTAGGATTTTTAACTTCAATAGGTGGCACTAAAAACCTCGTAGTCTTCCCCTGTAAAGATCCGCACACAACAAGCAACATTATTTAGATATTTTTTAAACTAGATCAAGCTACAAAGCTTTAATAACCCACTTAATCTTAATCAGAGCTTGGAAGTTCACCTTGACCTTGACTATCATTGGTAAACCAAGGGTTGCAGGGAATGGGATGCCCTGAAACTTGATCATCAATAAATACTGTTGTAGAATGTTTGAAGAGTGAAAAGCAACCAAAGCAATATGTAGTAAACGAAAGAGATCACAGGGAATAAAAGACTCAATAAAATACTCTTATGGATTCACAAGAATATAAACTGACTATAATAGAAAACTAAAACATGTTAACCCATTATAGGTGAAAGACGAAAGATAAGCACAGTAGACGTCAAACTTGATAGTTTAATTTATCATAACTATATGAACAGAAGCATGTTAATGGTAAAGAGATTGCCCCATGCTCTTTAATGGGAAAAATTGCAAAACACTTAAAAAAAAAAGGGAAATTAGCAATTTAACTCTTATTAAAAATATTTTCTTTTCTTAAGAATGGAGGGTTATTTAATTATATAGTTTACTGAACATTGCTTAAAGAGGACCAACCAACAGGATTTTCCTATATAAACTAAAGCCAGTGCTATACTGGCGCTATCATGCTGATTCTATACATACCTTTAGTTGTGAGATCGGATGTATACTTTCTGAAATACAGGCAAGTAAAGTTTGTGAAATACACTATGAAATACAGCATATCTTAAAGGTGGGTCGGGTTTTGTTAGTTATTCCCGCCTCTATCTGCCTGTCTGTTCTTTCTCTCTCTCTGACTCCTCCCCATGTAATAACAGACAGTGGCAGGAAAGCCAGGCAGCAGACAGGGCCGGGAATAACTAGCAAAACCTGACCCACCTATTAGATATTCTGTAGCTGCTATCAATCAAATAACAGTGCATTTCACAAACTTTACTTGCCTATATTTCAGAAACTATACATCCGATCTCACAACTAAAGGTATGTATAGAATCAGCATGATAGCGCCAGTATAGCACTGGCTTTAGTTTATATAGGTAAATCCTGGTGGTTGGTCCTCTTTAAGCTACCGGCCACTGCTGTAGTGTATCAGAGGTGCTCGGTCTCCTAGGCAAGAAGCACATGCTTCAAAGCTCTTTGCACCATTGAACAATTTGCCCAATTCGGGCCAACAGCTCAACCATGCCACTTCTCCGGACTATCAACCATTAGGAGCGCACTGCCCCCATGAATCACAATCTGTAAGCCTGTGGAGCTGTGCGCTCACAAAAGGTAGAAGATTAGATAATCCCTTTAGGTATTATCAAGTTCAACCAGTCAACTATATTCTGTTACCAAATCCTCTCAGATCCATTACCACAGACTACAGTCCAAAGCTTTGCTCTACCAACATACTTATATAGTCATCATTTATTAATTAAAATATACAAATTCATCGTCTTTAACCTTCCATTTAAAGACTTAAAGTACCTAAACTGAGTTTTGTGGCAATATTTTATACAGTTTTTGGGCCTTCAAATGAGAAAAGTCTCAAGCAGTGGATAATCTGAGTCTTTAGTGATTGTTGCCTATCTTCACATTGATGGGCTATTCGCTTTGCTTTTTGGACTCCTTTCTCTATGATAAACACTGGCTTTTTTGCACCAGCTTCTCCTTTTAAATGCCCAATTTTTTAGATTATACAATTATACAATTTTGGGAAAAACATAACATAAAAGATAACACTTAAGATTCTCCCACCTACTGGAAGACGGTAAGTCCCAGGTTCCAAAAATACCAACAGAAGTGGCCTCTAAGCAATTGCGGGACATCTATTATTTTCTAGGATGCATTGACTACAAGATCTCTAAGCTTCTAGAGTAGACGTCTGGGGACCCCTTTTATTGAGTAGATTTCCGAGTTGAAGCCGCTACTTATGAAATACTTATGGTTTATTTATAGGTAATGTAAACAATGGCGTTAATGGGAAAATGTTGGTGTCTAAGGGAGTAATTATCCCATATTTTACATGCCTTGAAACTCTAGATACAGGACGTCAAACTATATCAATACTTTAATATTATTTTCCACTGTATATGTACAAACATTTAATTAAAAGTTGTTTCAAAGTATATAAATCCATAAATAGCTGACGCCATATGTGATTTTATTTTCTAAATTTTATTATAAGAATGATCATTAAATGTATATATCCTCCTCTCGCTTTTAACAAGTCAGTTTTAAATTGAGCCAAAATAACTTCTGACATATTGTAAAACTATTCCACTTTCTCAGCAGATTTGTTCAGCTGAACTTGCTTTCTCGAGTCCATCTGTTAAAGTCAATGTCCTCATTAGCTAAATATTTTAATCCAAAGGCTTCACATTTAATATAGAGTAAGTCAATAATCCATATATTTTTTTTTTTGCATGAAAAGGATCTCTCCGGCTTCTTCTTCATCTCCAGCTTCCAAATGTGAATTGAGCTACCAAAGCACAAAAAAGCTGCAATCGAAAAATTTTTTGTCTTTGGCATCCCAGAAACAGACAAGTTGAAATCCAATCTTCTATATTTAAAGAAGATATTTCATTAGGTGAAAAGTTGCCAGTTTTTGCACTTATTTTATTCCCACTATTCCACTTAGTATTTCATTATTGGTTTAAGAGATATAGGGATCTTTATTTTTAGTGCTAATTTTTTGTCTTGAGCAAGTAAGAGTGGTTCACAGGATCCTCAGGGGCGTGTTTTAGGCTACTTCGCATAATTAACCTGTAAACACCACCCCGTTGGTAAAGTCTTTAAACATTTGCTCACCACCAGGGGGCCCAGGTACACTGGAATGCTGTAGAGTTCCTAGGTGTAGTAAGGCGCTTGCCCACTAGGAGTCACTAGTACCAAGGAGGGGATGGTCTGCAGAGTAGTCGATCAAGAAGAGTGTTAGAAGCCTGGAGGTCATGTCAGTACATTGGAGCAAGAGAAGCCGAGGTCATATGCAAGCTGGTGGTTGGTAAGCCAGGAAGTAGCATCAGGGACAGAAGGGGAGAAGAGCCATGGTCAGAAAACAAGCCGAGGTCAGAAGCCGAGAGGACAAAAAGGTACAGAACAGAGAGCGGGTCGGTGTGACAAAACAGGTTGAGGGTCAGGGAGACAGGGAGTACAGACAATACGGGAGGGACAGAGGTCAGGGAATTGGACGCAAGGTAACGGGATAAGATCAGAACAACTCACGAAAACCAGAAGCGTACACTGCAGAGCAGGAACTATTCCTGGCAGTGTTCTGGCTGAGACAGCTCCCAGATAAGGCAGAGCGATCACCCAGAATGAGACACGACCAAATAGACCCCTCCCACCAGGCCTGAACATGGAGAATACAGACAACAAGAAAACAACCTAGGACACAATGGCTCTGCATAGAGCAGAGCCTTAAGTGAATCGTGACATTTGCACTAAATAAAAAGCCCCATATAACTAGAACTGTATTACGGATTTGAAAAAAAAACAACAGCATCAGAATACTCAAGTGAGCAGCAGGAATAGACTAAGGGGTACTTTGCATGTTGCGACATCAGTACTGAGATATCGTCGGGGTCAAATCGAAAGTGATGCACATCCGGCGCCGGTAACGATGTCGCAACGTGTAAAGCCTAGATGCGCCGATAAACGATCGCAAAAGTATCGTAAATTGGTGATCTGTGTAGCGTCGGTCATTTTCATAATGTCGCTACATCAGGAGATACGATGTTGTTTCTTGTTCCTGCAGCAGCATACATCGCTGTATGTGAAGCCGCAGGAGTGAGGAACATCTCCTTACCTGCGTCCACCGGCTATGCGGAAGGAAGGAGGTGGGCGGGATGTTTATGTCCCGCTCATCTCCGCCCCTCCGCTTCTATTGGCCGCCTGCTGTGTGACATCGCTGTGACGCCGCACGACCAGCCCCCTTAGGAAGGGGGCGGGTCACCGGCCAGAGCAACGTCGCAGGGCAGGTAAGTGCATGTGAAGCTGCCATAGAGATAATGTTCGCTATGGCAGCTATCACAAGATATCGCATCTGCGACGGGGGCGGGTACTATCGCGCTCAGCATCGCTAGCATCGGCTAGCGATGTCGCAGTGTGTAAAGTACCCCTTAGATCAAAATCTGGTAACTTTTGACCTGGTGACAGGTCCTCTATATAAGGGTTAGAGATGAGCGAACCGGTCGCGGTTCGGCTCGAGGTTGGTTCGCCGAACGGACCTCCCGTTCGAGTTCGGTTCGTCGAACGTTCGACGAACCGAACTCGAACTGCATAGGAAACAATGGCAGGCAATCACAAACACAGAAAAACACCTAGAAAACACCCTCAAAGGTGTCCTAAAGGTGACAAACAACTCAAACACATTGGAAAGTGACAAGGACATATACTCATGCGAAAACAAAACAGCTGGACAAGGAAAAAGAGGAGGACACACAGATATAGGCATGGCACGCCCTTCTAAAATCATGTAAAACACCGCAAGGTGACTCCAAGCGGAGTCTCCATTTTTTCCAAAAATTGGGCCACACACACACCCACCCCTTCAGTGGCAGCAGTTGTGCCCCAGTTGTACACTTCACAGCTACATTTGCATCAAGCACATTCAAAAATACGCCATTCTTATCCATCCCCAGGATGACACCGGGGTAGGTAGCAAAGTCTTTGCTGACCCATGACTTGTTCATCTTGGCTTCTTTTAAAAACAATGTAAGCAAGGGTTACTCCAAGCGGAGTCTCCCTTTTTTCCAAAAATTGGGCCACACAGACACCCACCCCATCAGTGGCAGCACTTGGGCCCTAGTTGCAAACAGGATGTTTTGATTTGCATCAAGCACATTCAAAAATACGCCATTCTTATCCGTCCCCAGGATGACACCGGGGTAGGTAGCAAAGTCTTTCCTGATCCCAGCTCTGTTCATCTTGGCTTCTTTTAAAAACACATCAAGCAAGGGTTACTCCAAGCGGAGTCTCCCTTTTTTCCAAAAATTGGGCCACACAGACACCCACCCCATCAGTGGCAGCACTTGGGCCCTAGTTGCAAACAGGATGTTTTGATTTGCATCAAGCACATTCAAAAATACGCCATTCTTATCCGTCCCCAGGATGACACCGGGGTAGGTAGCAAAGTCTTTGCTGATCCCAGCTCTGTTCATCTTGGCTTCTTTTAAAAACACATCAAGCAAGGGTTACTCCAAGCGGAGTCTCCCTTTTTTTCCAAAAATTGGGCCACACAGACACCCACCCCATCAGTGGCAGCACTTGGGCCCTAGTTGCAAACAGGATGTTTTGATTTGCATCAAGCACATTCAAAAATACGCCATTCTTATCCGTCCCCAGGATGACACCGGGGTAGGTAGCAAAGTCTTTGCTGATCCCAGCTCTGTTCATCTTGGCTTCTTTTAAAAACACATCAAGCAAGGGTTACTCCAAGCGGAGTCTCCCTTTTTTTCCAAAAATTGGGCCACACAGACACCCACCCCATCAGTGGCAGCACTTGGGCCCTAGTTGCAAACAGGATGTTTTGATTTGCATCAAGCACATTCAAAAATACGCCATTCTTATCCGTCCCCAGGATGACACCGGGGTAGGTAGCAAAGTCTTTGCTGATCCCAGCTCTGTTCATCTTGGCTTCTTTTAAAAACACATCAAGCAAGGGTTACTCCAAGCGGAGTCTCCCTTTTTTTCCAAAAATTGGGCCACACAGACACCCACCCCATCAGTGGCAGCACTTGGGCCCTAGTTGCAAACAGGATGTTTTGATTTGCATCAAGCACATTCAAAAATACGCCATTCTTATCCGTCCCCAGGATGACACCGGGGTAGGTAGCAAAGTATTTCCTGATCCCAGCTCTGTTCATCTTGGCTTCTTTTAAAAACACATCAAGCAAGGGTTACTCCAAGCGGAGTCTCCCTTTTTTTCCAAAAATTGGGCCACACAGACACCCACCCCATCAGTGGCAGCACTTGGGCCCTAGTTGCAAACAGGATGTTTTGATTTGCATCAAGCACATTCAAAAATACGCCATTCTTATCCGTCCCCAGGATGACACCGGGGTAGGTAGCAAAGTCTTTGCTGATCCCAGCTCTGTTCATCTTGGCTTCTTTTAAAAACACATCAAGCAAGGGTTACTCCAAGCGGAGTCTCCCTTTTTTTCCAAAAATTGGGCCACACAGACACCCACCCCATCAGTGGCAGCACTTGGGCCCTAGTTGCAAACAGGATGTTTTGATTTGCATCAAGCACATTCAAAAATACGCCATTCTTATCCGTCCCCAGGATGACACCGGGGTAGGTAGCAAAGTCTTTGCTGATCCCAGCTCTGTTCATCTTGGCTTCTTTTAAAAACACATCAAGCAAGGGTTACTCCAAGCGGAGTCTCCCTTTTTTTCCAAAAATTGGGCCACACAGACACCCACCCCATCAGTGGCAGCACTTGGGCCCTAGTTGCAAACAGGATGTTTTGATTTGCATCAAGCACATTCAAAAATACGCCATTCTTATCCGTCCCCAGGATGACACCGGGGTAGGTAGCAAAGTATTTCCTGATCCCAGCTCTGTTCATCTTGGCTTCTTTTAAAAACACATCAAGCAAGGGTTACTCCAAGCGGAGTCTCCCTTTTTTCCAAAAATTGGGCCACACAGACACCCACCCCATCAGTGGCAGCACTTGGGCTCTAGTTGCAAACAGGATGTTTTGATTTGCATCAAGCACATTCAAAAATACGCCATTCTTATCCGTCCCCAGGATGACACCGGGGTAGGTAGCAAAGTCTTTGCTGATCCCAGCTCTGTTCATCTTGGCTTCTTTTAAAAACACATCAAGCAAGGGTTACTCCAAGCGGAGTCTCCCTTTTTATCCAAAAATTGGGCCACACAGACACCCACCCCATCAGTGGCAGCACTTGGGCCCTAGTTGCAAACAGGATGTTTTGATTTGCATCAAGCACATTCAAAAATACGCCATTCTTATCCGTCCCCAGGATGACACCGGGGTAGGTAGCAAAGTCTTTGCTGATCCCAGCTCTGTTCATCTTGGCTTCTTTTAAAAACACATCAAGCAAGGGTTACTCCAAGCGGAGTCTCCCTTTTTTTCCAAAAATTGGGCCACACAGACACCCACCCCATCAGTGGCAGCACTTGGGCCCTAGTTGCAAACAGGATGTTTTGATTTGCATCAAGCACATTCAAAAATACGCCATTCTTATCCGTCCCCAGGATGACACCGGGGTAGGTAGCAAAGTCTTTGCTGATCCCAGCTCTGTTCATCTTGGCTTCTTTTAAAAACACATCAAGCAAGGGTTACTCCAAGCGGAGTCTCCCTTTTTTTCCAAAAATTGGGCCACACAGACACCCACCCCATCAGTGGCAGCACTTGGGCCCTAGTTGTACACTTCACAGCTACATTTGCATCAATCACATTCAAAAATACCCCATAATTAACCGTCCCCAGGATGACACCGGGGTAGGTAGCAAAGTCTTTGCTGACCCATGACTTGTTCATCTTGGCTTCTTTTAAAAACAATGTAAGCAAGGGTTACTCCAAGCGGAGTCTCCCTTTTTTCCAAAAATTGGGCCACACAGACACCCACCCCATCAGTGGCAGCACTTGGGCCCTAGTTGCAAACAGGATGTTTTGATTTGCATCAAGCACATTCCAAATCCACAAGCATTTACTCTCCCCAGGATGACACAGGGGTAGTAAATTCCTTCTGGATCCATGACTTGTTCATTTTGATGAACGTCAGTCTGTCCACATTGTCACTGGACAGACGCGTGCGCTTATCTGTCAGCACACACCCAGCAGCACTGAATACACGTTCAGAGACAACGCTGGCAGCTGGACACGACAAAATCTCCAAGGCGTAACTGGAGAGCTCTGGCCATTTTTCTATGTTTGAAGCCCAAAAGGAGCAAGGCTCCAGTTCCACAGTCATGGCATCGATGTTCATTTGGAGATACTCCTGTATCATCCTCTCCAGCCGTTGAGTATGTGTCAGACTTGTTGTCTCTGGTGGCCTTGCAAAAGAGGGTCTAAAAAAATTATGAAAAGATTCCATAAAATTGCTGTTACCGGCACCAGATACGGTCCTACTGGTACGGGTAGACTGGTGAAGATGACGAGACCGTCCCATGTTTGTCAAGTTACAACTGGGAGATTCCCTCCCTGCACCTGCACGGTTGTTTGGTGGAAAAGCCGAGCTAAGATCGAGTAACAGCTTCTGCTGATACTCCTGCATACGTGCGTCCCTTTCTATGGCTGGAATTATGTCACAAAATTTGGACTTGTACCGGGGATCTAATAGTGTGGCAATCCAGTAGTCATCATCACTTCTAATTTTGACAATACGACTGTCATGTTGGAGGTAGTGCAACAAAAAGGCACTCATGTGTCTTGCGCAGCCATGCGGACCAAGTCCACGCTGTGTTTGTGGCATAGAGGTGCTACCCGTTCTTTCTTCCTCTGACATCTCCCCCCAACCTCTTTCAACTGAAATTTGACCAAGGTCTCCCTCATCCGCTGAGTCTTCCATGTCCATGGACAGTTCGTCCTCCATTTCTTCATGTTCTCCTGCACCTTGCTCAACATTTCGCCTGCTACTATGCGCCCTTGTCGATCCCTGTTCCCCATGGTCCCATGCCTGCTGCGTTGGTGATGATGAACGTCTGGACCTTGGTGATGTTGTTGTCCCTTGCACATATGAATCCTCCTGTAGTTCCTCCCCTTCATGTTGTCCCACCCCCTGACTCCGAATAGTGTTTAGCGTGTGCTCCAGCATGTAAATGACTGGAATCGTCATGCTGATAATGGCATTGTCAGAGCTAAACATATTCGTCGCCATGTCGAAACTGTGCAGAAGGGTGCATAGGTCCTTGATCTGAGACCACTCCATCAGGGTGATCTGCCCCACCTCTGCATCTCGTTGGCCCAGGCTATACGTAATGACGTATTGCACCAGGGCTCTGCGGTGCTGCCACAGTCGCTGTAACATGTGGAGAGTTGAATTCCAGCGTGTCGCCACATCGCATTTCAGGCGATGAACCGGCAGGCCGAAAGACTTCTGTAGCGATGCAAGTCGCTCAGCTGCGGCGCTTGAACGCCGGAAGTGAGCAGACAGTTTTCGTGCCCTGTTCAGAAGGCCATCTAGGCCGGGATAGTGTGTTAAAAATTGCTGCACGACAAGGTTCAACACGTAAGCCATACAAGGTACATGTGTCACCTTGCCCAGGCGAAGGGCCGCACCCAGGTTTGCAGCATTGTCGCACACGGCCTTACCAGGCTGCAGGTTGAGTGAAGACAACCATTTATTAAACTCGGACCGCAGAGCTGACCACAACTCCTCAGCTGTGTGACTCTTATTACCAAGACATGTCAAGCTAAAGACCGCCTGATGCCGTTGCGCTCGGCTGCCAGCATAGTAATGAGGCGTGCGTGATTCCTTCTGCGCAGTGAGAACGCTGGTGGCCTGACCAGGCAGGCTTGGGGCGGAGGTGGAGGACCCAGATGAGGTGGAGGATGCAGAAGCTGTGGCGGAACTTGGACAGACAGAGGATTGACACACAAGTCGTGGGGACGGCAAGACTTGTGCAGCAGACCCTTCACCATCTATCACCATAGTTACCCAGTGCCCAGTCAGCGACATGTAACGTCCCTGTCCATGCTTACTGGTCCAAGTATCGGTGGTGAAATGCACCCGTTCACACACAGAGTTTCTCAAGGAAGCGGTGATGTTGTGTGCGACATGCTGGTGTAGCGCGGGCACACCTTTCTTAGAGAAGTAGTGGCGACTAGGCATCTGGTACTGGGGCACAGCGACAGACATAAGGTCTCTAAAATCCTGTGTGTCCACTAGGCGGAAAGGCAGCATTTCGGTAGCCAACAGCTTACAGAGGGATAGAGTCAACCTCTTAGCTTTGTCATGGGTCGGAGGAAGTGGCCTTTTATTTGACCACATCTGAGGGACAGAGATCTGGCTGCTGTGTGTAGACGGTGTTGAGTAGGGTGTCCCTGGAAAAATGCAGGTTTGTGAGGAAAGTGCAGGCGGAGACATGATGTTGCCTTCATCCAACGTTGGTGCTATCGATGTCTGAGAGAGCTGTACACACTCACTTGTTTCCCCTTCCAAACCAACTGACGACCTTACAAGCAAACTGCCTGTTGCGGTTACAGTGGTGGAAGTTTTGCGTGGAAAAACAGGTGTGACAGCTGTCCCCACAGTCCTAGAAGATGAAGAGCGCGCGGATGCACTGGAAGGGGCGGGCGGTGGATGGTTCGCTCCGCTAGCCGGCATTGCAGCACGGTGAGCTTCCCACCGGGACTTATGATATTTATTCATGTGACGATTCATGGAAGAAGTTGTCAAACTGCTGAGGTTTTGACCTCTACTAACAGAATCATGACAAATGTTACATATCACATGAGTTGGGCGATCTTTTTCGATGTGAAAAAAGGCCCAGGCTAGGCAAGGCTTAGAGGCCATGCGACCTGTTGATCCACCCCGAATAATGCTCATAGGCAGAGTGGTGGCTGAGGATGCAGTTGTAGACGTGCTACCAGTGCTCCGACTCTGTCCAGGAAGGCGCAAGGTAACTTCGTCGTCGGTTGCATCCTCCTCCACCGCCTCTGTTGACCTCCTCGAGTGCCTGACTGGGGGTTGACAGTAGGTGGGATCTAGAACATCATCATCAATTGTTGTGTTCGCACTCCCCTCCCCCTCAGACCGAGCCTCTTCTTGCCCTGACCGAATATTTAAGTTGTCATCTTAATCGGGTATCTGCGTCTCATCTTCATCAGTATGTTCCTCATTGTCTATAACCACAGGTGTTACAGTTTGTGACAAAGGGTCAACATTATGCTCAGAAACTTGGTCCTCACGGCCTGAATCTGAGTCACAAAGGTTCTGGGCATCACTGCAGACCATTTCCTGTTCTGTACTCACTGTAGCTTGGGAGCAGACCTCTGATTCCCAGGCTATAGTGTGACTGAACAGCTCTGCAGACTCAGCCATCTCAGTTCCACCATACTGTGCAGGGCTGATGGAGACTTCAGAGCTGGGAGAAATCAAGTGTGATTGGGATGACAACTCAGAGGACTGGTGTTTTTTGGATGCGGTACTTGAAGTGGCTGAGAGGGCACTTGTTGGACCACTTGAGATCCATTCAAGCATTTTCCTTTTTTGCCCATCATCTACCTTTGTTCCTCTTGTTCGTGTCCGTAAAAAAGGGAGCACATCGGATTGTCCACAATAAGTAGTAGACATCTTACTTTTGCTAGTAGATGGTCTATCTTCAGCAGATGATAATGGAGCTTTGGCACCTTCCCCACTGACAAAACCTTTTTTGCCTTTTCCACCACGCCTCTTCCCCTTTCCACCAGCATCTGTCATGTTGCCACTCATGTTGATTGCGACAAGATTGTGGACTGAAAATGTGGTAGTAAAAATTGAGAGGTGGTGAAGATTGCAGTGGTGATCTAGCTTTATTAACAGCAGAATAATAAAGAATAAATATCCCTGACAATGTAACTTAGTTATAATTAGTTGGAGTGTGCAACGCAGGCAGATGCGCTCTGCAAATGTCTTGGCACTAGTGGGACTATAGCAAAGTCCAATAGCCACGTATAGGATGCCACTAGGTACACTGAGTGTGTGCTAGTATAATGGCTTAGTTATAATTAGTTGGAGTGTGCAACGCAGGCAGACGTGCTGCAAATGTCTTGGCACTAGTGGGACTATAGCAAAGTCCAATAGCCACGTATAGGATGCCACTAGGTACACTGAGTGTGTGCTAGTATAATGGCTTAGTTATAATTAGTTGGAGTGTGCAACGCAGGCAGACGTGCTGCAAATGTCTTGGCACTAGTGGGACTATAGCAAAGTCCAATAGCCACGTATAGGATGCCACTAGGTTCACTGAGTGTGTGCTAGTATAATGGCTTAGTTATAATTAGTTGGAGTGTGCAACGCAGGCAGATGCGCTCTGCAAATGTCTTGGCACTAGTAGGACTATAGCAAAGTCCAATAGCCACGTATAGGATGCCACTAGGTACACTGAGTGTGTGCTAGTATAATGGCTTAGTTATAATTAGTTGGAGTGTGCAACGCAGGCAGATGCGCTCTGCAAATGTCTTGGCACTAGTAGGACTATAGCAAAGTCCAATAGCCACGTATAGGATGCCACTAAAAAACACTTAGTGTGTGCAAGTATAATGGCTTAGTTATAATTAGTTGGAGTGTGCAACGCAGGCAGATGCGCTCTGCAAATGTCTTGGCACTAGTGGGACTATAGCAAAGTCCAATAGCCACGTATAGGATGCCACTAGGTACACTGAGTGTGTGCTAGTATAATGGCTTAGTTATAATTAGTTGGAGTGTGCAACGCAGGCAGACGTGCTGCAAATGTCTTGGCACTAGTGGGACTATAGCAAAGTCCAATAGCCACGTATAGGATGCCACTAGGTACACTGAGTGTGTGCTAGTATAATGGCTTAGTTATAATTAGTTGGAGTGTGCAACGCAGGCAGACGTGCTGCAAATGTCTTGGCACTAGTGGGACTATAGCAAAGTCCAATAGCCACGTATAGGATGCCACTAGGTACACTGAGTGTGTGCTAGTATAATGGCTTAGTTATAATTAGTTGGAGTGTGCAACGCAGGCAGACGTGCTGCAAATGTCTTGGCACTAGTGGGACTATAGCAAAGTCCAATAGCCACGTATAGGATGCCACTAGGTACACTGAGTGTGTGCTAGTATAATGGCTTAGTTATAATTAGTTGGAGTGTGCAACGCAGGCAGACGTGCTGCAAATGTCTTGGCACTAGTGGGACTATAGCAAAGTCCAATAGCCACGTATAGGATGCCACTAGGTACACTGAGTGTGTGCTAGTATAATGGCTTAGTTATAATTAGTTGGAGTGTGCAACGCAGGCAGACGTGCTGCAAATGTCTTGGCACTAGTGGGACTATAGCAAAGTCCAATAGCCACGTATAGGATGCCACTAGGTACACTGAGTGTGTGCTAGTATAATGGCTTAGTTATAATTAGTTGGAGTGTGCAACGCAGGCAGACGTGCTGCAAATGTCTTGGCACTAGTGGGACTATAGCAAAGTCCAATAGCCACGTATAGGATGCCACTAGGTACACTGAGTGTGTGCTAGTATAATGGCTTAGTTATAATTAGTTGGAGTGTGCAACGCAGGCAGACGTGCTGCAAATGTCTTGGCACTAGTGGGACTATAGCAAAGTCCAATAGCCACGTATAGGATGCCACTAGGTACACTGAGTGTGTGCTAGTATAATGGCTTAGTTATAATTAGTTGGAGTGTGCAACGCAGGCAGACGTGCTGCAAATGTCTTGGCACTAGTGGGACTATAGCAAAGTCCAATATCCACGTATAGGATGCCACTAGGTACACTGAGTGTGTGCTAGTATAATGGCTTAGTTATAATTAGTTGGAGTGTGCAACGCAGGCAGACGTGCTGCAAATGTCTTGGCACTAGTGGGACTATAGCAAAGTCCAATAGCCACGTATAGGATGCCACTAGGTACACTGAGTGTGTGCTAGTATAATGGCTTAGTTATAATTAGTTGGAGTGTGCAACGCAGGCAGACGTGCTGCAAATGTCTTGGCACTAGTGGGACTATAGCAAAGTCCAATAGCCACGTATAGGATGCCACTAGGTACACTGAGTGTGTGCTAGTATAATGGCTTAGTTATAATTAGTTGGAGTGTGCAACGCAGGCAGACGTGCTGCAAATGTCTTGGCACTAGTGGGACTATAGCAAAGTCCAATAGCCACGTATAGGATGCCACTAGGTACACTGAGTGTGTGCTAGTATAATGGCTTAGTTATAATTAGTTGGAGTGTGCAACGCAGGCAGACGTGCTGCAAATGTCTTGGCACTAGTGGGACTATAGCAAAGTCCAATAGCCACGTATAGGATGCCACTAGGTACACTGAGTGTGTGCTAGTATAATGGCTTAGTTATAATTAGTTGGAGTGTGCAACGCAGGCAGACGTGCTGCAAATGTCTTGGCACTAGTGGGACTATAGCAAAGTCCAATAGCCACGTATAGGATGCCACTAGGTACACTGAGTGTGTGCTAGTATAATGGCTTAGTTATAATTAGTTGGAGTGTGCAACGCAGGCAGACGTGCTGCAAATGTCTTGGCACTAGTGGGACTATAGCAAAGTCCAATAGCCACGTATAGGATGCCACTAGGTACACTGAGTGTGTGCTAGTATAATGGCTTAGTTATAATTAGTTGGAGTGTGCAACGCAGGCAGACGTGCTGCAAATGTCTTGGCACTAGTGGGACTATAGCAAAGTCCAATAGCCACGTATAGGATGCCACTAGGTACACTGAGTGTGTGCTAGTATAATGGCTTAGTTATAATTAGTTGGAGTGTGCAACGCAGGCAGACGTGCTGCAAATGTCTTGGCACTAGTGGGACTATAGCAAAGTCCAATAGCCACGTATAGGATGCCACTAGGTACACTGAGTGTGTGCTAGTATAATGGCTTAGTTATAATTAGTTGGAGTGTGCAACGCAGGCAGACGTGCTGCAAATGTCTTGGCACTAGTGGGACTATAGCAAAGTCCAATAGCCACGTATAGGATGCCACTAGGTACACTGAGTGTGTGCTAGTATAATGGCTTAGTTATAATTAGTTGGAGTGTGCAACGCAGGCAGACGTGCTGCAAATGTCTTGGCACTAGTGGGACTATAGCAAAGTCCAATAGCCACGTATAGGATGCCACTAGGTACACTGAGTGTGTGCTAGTATAATGGCTTAGTTATAATTAGTTGGAGTGTGCAACGCAGGCAGACGTGCTGCAAATGTCTTGGCACTAGTGGGACTATAGCAAAGTCCAATAGCCACGTATAGGATGCCACTAGGTACACTGAGTGTGTGCTAGTATAATGGCTTAGTTATAATTAGTTGGAGTGTGCAACGCAGGCAGACGTGCTGCAAATGTCTTGGCACTAGTGGGACTATAGCAAAGTCCAATAGCCACGTATAGGATGCCACTAGGTACACTGAGTGTGTGCTAGTATAATGGCTTAGTTATAATTAGTTGGAGTGTGCAACGCAGGCAGACGTGCTGCAAATGTCTTGGCACTAGTGGGACTATAGCAAAGTCCAATAGCCACGTATAGGATGCCACTAGGTACACTGAGTGTGTGCTAGTATAATGGCTTAGTTATAATTAGTTGGAGTGTGCAACGCAGGCAGACGTGCTGCAAATGTCTTGGCACTAGTGGGACTATAGCAAAGTCCAATAGCCACGTATAGGATGCCACTAGGTACACTGAGTGTGTGCTAGTATAATGGCTTAGTTATAATTAGTTGGAGTGTGCAACGCAGGCAGACGTGCTGCAAATGTCTTGGCACTAGTGGGACTATAGCAAAGTCCAATAGCCACGTATAGGATGCCACTAGGTACACTGAGTGTGTGCTAGTATAATGGCTTAGTTATAATTAGTTGGAGTGTGCAACGCAGGCAGACGTGCTGCAAATGTCTTGGCACTAGTGGGACTATAGCAAAGTCCAATAGCCACGTATAGGATGCCACTAGGTACACTGAGTGTGTGCTAGTATAATGGCTTAGTTATAATTAGTTGGAGTGTGCAACGCAGGCAGACGTGCTGCAAATGTCTTGGCACTAGTGGGACTATAGCAAAGTCCAATAGCCACGTATAGGATGCCACTAGGTACACTGAGTGTGTGCTAGTATAATGGCTTAGTTATAATTAGTTGGAGTGTGCAACGCAGGCAGACGTGCTGCAAATGTCTTGGCACTAGTGGGACTATAGCAAAGTCCAATAGCCACGTATAGGATGCCACTAGGTACACTGAGTGTGTGCTAGTATAATGGCTTAGTTATAATTAGTTGGAGTGTGCAACGCAGGCAGACTTGCTGCAAATGTCTTGGCACTAGTGGGACTATAGCAAAGTCCAATAGCCACGTATAGGATGCCACTAGGTACACTGAGTGTGTGCTAGTATAATGGCTTAGTTATAATTAGTTGGAGTGTGCAACGCAGGCAGACGTGCTGCAAATGTCTTGGCACTAGTGGGACTATAGCAAAGTCCAATAGCCACGTATAGGATGCCACTAGGTACACTGAGTGTGTGCTAGTATAATGGCTTAGTTATAATTAGTTGGAGTGTGCAACGCAGGCAGACGTGCTGCAAATGTCTTGGCACTAGTGGGACTATAGCAAAGTCCAATAGCCACGTATAGGATGCCACTAGGTACACTGAGTGTGTGCTAGTATAATGGCTTAGTTATAATTAGTTGGAGTGTGCAACGCAGGCAGACGTGCTGCAAATGTCTTGGCACTAGTGGGACTATAGCAAAGTCCAATATCCACGTATAGGATGCCACTAGGTTCACTGAGTGTGTGCTAGTATAATGGCTTAGTTATAATTCGTTGGAGTGTGCAACGCAGGCAGATGCGCTCTGCAAATGTCTTGGCACTAGTGGGACTATAGCAAAGTCCAATAGCCACGTATAGGATGCCACTAGGTACACTGAGTGTTTGCTAGTAAAATTGCTTAGTTTAAAAAAGTTGTAGTGTGCAATGCAGGCAGACGTGCTCTGCAAATGTCTTTGCACTAGTGGGACTATAGCAAAGTCCAATAGCCACGTATAGGATGCCACTAGGTACACTGAGTGTGTGCTAGTATAATGGCTTAGTTATAATTAGTTGGAGTGTGCAACGCAGGCAGACGTGCTGCAAATGTCTTGGCACTAGTGGGACTATAGCAAAGTCCAATAGCCACGTATAGGATGCCACTAGGTACACTGAGTGTGTGCTAGTATAATGGCTTAGTTATAATTAGTTGGAGTGTGCAACGCAGGCAGACGTGCTGCAAATGTCTTGGCACTAGTGGGACTATAGCAAAGTCCAATATCCACGTATAGGATGCCACTAGGTTCACTGAGTGTGTGCTAGTATAATGGCTTAGTTATAATTAGTTGGAGTGTGCAACGCAGGCAGATGCGCTCTGCAAATGTCTTGGCACTAGTAGGACTATAGCAAAGTCCAATAGCCACGTATAGGATGCCACTAAAAAACACTTAGTGTGTGCAAGTATAATGGCTTAGTTATAATTAGTTGGAGTGTGCAACGCAGGCAGATGCGCTCTGCAAATGTCTTGGCACTAGTGGGACTATAGCAAAGTCCAATAGCCACGTATAGGATGCCACTAGGTACACTGAGTGTTTGCTAGTAAAATTGCTTAGTTTAAAAAAGTTGTAGTGTGCAATGCAGGCAGACGTGCTCTGCAAATGTCTTTGCACTAGTGGGACTATAGCAAAGTCCAATAGCCACGTATAGGATGCCACTAGGTACACTGAATGTTTGCTAGTATAATGGCTTACTTAGAATGAGTTGGAGTGTGCAGAGGACAAGAGGGTACAGTGGCAGGATTGTGGTGCTCTGGGTAGAGGAATGGAAGCCTGCCTTTCTATTCCCTCCTAATGGTGAAATGCAGGGAGGAAATCCCTGACCTGGGCTACACAGACGCTGGCGCTGTTTGCAGGACCTGTCACTTATGGCTCTCTGACCCTGCCGCTTTGAGCCCTTAAAAGGACTGCTAGAATGTGCTCTCCCTAAGCTGTCTAACGCTGTGTATGCAGCGCATACAGCTGTATCGGCGATAGGACTCAGGAGGACGGAGCTGCGACACTGATGTCTGACACCAAAGACGCAGAAGGCAGATAATGGCGTTCGTGAAGAAAATGTCCGGTTTTATAATGCAGGGACATGTGACATGCAGATCCTATCACACATGCCGTTGCTTCTCTGGCTCAAAGTCCACTTAGGTGTGTGTGTGTCTGTGATTGGCTGACATGCTGGCCCGCCCCACAAGACGCGCGCGCTTAGGGAAGGAAGACAAGAAAAAAAAAAGAAAAAATGGCGATCGCCATTATAGAAACAGCAGTGATCTGAAGGCGCTGTTCACGCACACTATACACTGAAATGTCATAATAGTGTGAGTCACAGAGTGACTTACACTATTACAGCAGAAACCAAGCTAGGATTTAGCTGTTTTTTGGCTGCTAGAACCGTTCTCGAACGTTTCTAGAACTATCGAGCTTTTGCAAAAAGCTCGAGTTCTAGTTCGATCTAGAACATGCCCCAAAATCACTCGAGCCGCGAACTGGAGAACCACGAACCACGAACCGCGCTCAACTCTAATAAGGGTACTCTGTCCTATAACATTTTAAGACAAATATATGTAATATTTTCAAAAACATTGAGATATTTAGTAAAATGAATCAAGTAAGAAAAGGAGGATACTGTCAAGACAAGTGTAATAATTCAAGTTTTTTCTCGGAGAATGCAAATAGGATTGAAAGCTCCTCACATTCCTTAACTGTTGTGTTATCATAGAAAGCCTCCGATAGCATCTCCAACACTTCTTTGTATCCTTGGTTTTGTCCTATGAATCATCCACTGATGTCCCCCAACAGTTAAAACATTTTGGATTTATTTTAGCTGCTACCAGAGCATCAATCACGATTGTATCACATTTAGGCTGAGAGATCAATTCATGTTCATGATTCTACATGCTCTAATCTAATTATTTTGTAATATCATCGAATAGGTGGTCTAGATAAAGACCAGACAAGAGATTGGTAGAATAGGTAGATAGGTATAAACTAAAGCTCTACTCTCCCAAAGCCTCATAATTATGAATACATGACGCAAAATTTGAATAGTTACTCACAAAATGTTAATAGTAGAGTCTTAATTACAGCCAGTCTTGATGATGGTGGCTACTAATTGTTGCCATACTTGATCATCTCATTTTACACTACTCTTTTATTCGGCCTCATCTTCTTCTGCTCAATGGCAAAAGGGATTCTTATTCAACTCACCTCAGAACCTGGCACCTACACAAACATGGGTTTTGTTCCTAGCTTACCTCACTGATTCCTGTTAACTCTAAACTGGAAGGGTAATATTTGCTTAAAAAATACCCAGGGGATAGGAGAGAGAGAGAACCCTGCTGACCATAAGAGCTTACATTCTACAGGAGAGAGAGAGAGGACCCTGCTGACCATAAGAGCTTACACTCTACAGGAGAGGAGCCCACTGACCATAAGAGCTTACACTCTATAGGAGAGAAAAAGAACCCCGCTGACCATAAGAGCTTACATTCTACAGGAGAGGAGCCCACTGACCATAAGAGCTTACACTCTATAGGAGAGAGAGATGTCCCTGCTGACCAAAAGAGTTTACACTCTATAGGAGAGAGAGAGGATCCCACTGACCATAAGAGCTTATACTTTGCAGAAGAGAGAGGCCCCCGCTGACCATAAGAGCTTACACTCCACAGAGGAGAGAGAGAGAAAGAACCCCGCTGAGCATAAGAGCTTACACTTTACAGGAGAGTGAGGACCCCAGTGATTATAAGAGCTTACACTCTACAGGAGAGCGCGAGGACCCCACCTACCATAGGAGCTTACACTCTACAGAACAAAGAGAGAAGACCCTGTTGACCATAGGAGCTTACATTCTACAGGAGAGGGAGAGAGAACCCCACTGACCATAAGTTTTTACACTGTACATAAGTGATAGAGGGAGAGGACCCTGCTGACCATAGCTTACACTCTACGAGGGAGAGAGGAAATTGCTAACCATAAGAGTTTACACACGAGAGAGAGGCAGCCGCTGACCATCAAAGCTTACACGCTACAGGAGAGAGTGACTTATCCAGTGACTGTATTGGAAAATGACTCTGGCATATAAACTATGCTCCACTGGGAACTGCTGATCTGTTATGGCCCCGTTACTGATCACCACTGAACAAGTTATTAAATTTGCATTTTCTAATTTAAAAACAAAATTCAATAAAATACATTTTAATACAATTTGGGTCTTCTGAGCACTTTTTTTGTATAGGTTTTAAGGTATTAAAATCTGCAGGGTATCATGGGGCGGCCACGCAGAAATGTAAAATGATGTTGGCCTATTCTCTGATGCTTCAGTAGTTTAAAGAATGGTTCTTTACAAGATTTGTTTTTTGTTTGATATTTTTGTGGACTGTACATCCAATCTCAAAATGTTCGAATTCATGTGAAACCGTAAACATCTGGAAACTAAACTTGAAATTAATCCTGTGTGAACTGATTCGCTGATCTGTACTACTGTTAAGTCTTCTCCTTGGCTCTTATAGTCCATTCAAACTAATTATACAGCATCTAGACATCTAGTGGTGCTGCTGAATAGCAAAATAAACCAGTTCCAACAGTATAAAAACTCTCCAAAAGTCAGAGATATGTAAAAAAAATATATAAGCTTATTATTCCATATAGTTTAAAACAGCATTGTAATAAAATCTGTCTGTCAGATCTAGTGCGCAGCTCTTCTGACCTGTTTCTATACCATACTGCTACACAGGAATCTTCACTGCTTCTCAGACGTGTCTTGTCCATGATTTTGACCACTATTCACTACTTGGGGTCTCCTCCCGCTTAACGCTGTGAAGCATGGTGTTCTGAAGGATTCTTCTAGTGATTTAGACCCTGCGTTACGGCCTCTTTGTACACGTTAATCAGGATTCACCCTGCCATTATTTTGCATTTGATAAAATTAGAGTAAAAACATGATCCTTAAAGCGGACCAACCACCAGGATTTTCCTATATAAACTAAAGCCAGTGCTATACTGGTGCTATCATGCTGATTCTATATATACCTTTAGTTATGAGATCGGATGTATAGTTTCTGAAATACAGGGAAGTAAAGTTTGTGACATGCACTGTTATTTGATTGATAGCAGCTACAGAATATCTAATAGGTGGGTCGGGTTTTGCTAGTTATTCCCCTCCCTGTCTTCCTGTCCTTCCTCTCCCTGTCCTTCCTCTCTCCTTCCTCCTCCCCCTGTAATAACAAAGACAAGGGGAGGAAGGACAGGCTGACCGAAGCGGGAATAACTAGCAAAATTTGACAACCTATTCGATATACTGTAGCTGCTATCAATCAAGTAACAGCAAATTCCACAAACTTTACTTGCCTGTATTTCAGAAAGTATACATCCGATCTCACAGCTAAAGGTATGTATAGAATCAGCCTGATAGCGCCAGTATAGCACTGGCTTTAGGTTATATAGGAAAATCCTGGTGGTTTGACCTCTTTAAATACTTTGCACAATCAAAACTTTTTACAAAAAAAAGAACATAAAAGTCAGCAATTAGGCTGATTCCAAAAAACATATGATACGCTGGATTACTCTGCTACTGCGTGGATAAGCACAAGATGATGCGACTTCTAGATCAACGACAGTTTATTGTGTAAAAAAACATCAAACAAATAACAAGTTTCAAGGTTAAAACACCTTCTTCAGATCAAAGAAAATGTATATGAATAGACAATTGTTGGCGCACAATATGGGCATAAAACCAGCAATTCTCAGGGACGCAGATCGAGGTCAGGAAAATACGTAAAGTGTAGAGTGAGAATAAGGAATAATAGAAAAAAGAAAAAATACATCAGCACAAGTAAAAAAAAAAATCTATTAGATTTTTTTTTTATTATTATTATCATTTGCTTTTTGTTACACATTTCTGCATCCGGTGTTGAACAAATAGTAAAAATCGTCAAAGAAATGGGAATTCTTTGTGTGAAGCAAACAATTAGGTACAGAAGGCCTTATTTTTGTTATAACACATTATACTTATTTACCGCTAGGTATGGTTTCTAAACAGCGCATTAAATTACATAAATTCCATTATAACACTCCGTCATTATTATATCGGCTTTTTATCCACATTTTAAGCTGTCATATTTAAGATATAATGTCGTTCATTATTTAACAAATAGATGCCTTCCACTGACAAAAATTGCTTTTGTAATTTTAACATCACCTGCCACGAAAATCTTAAATAATGGAGAATATTAAATTGTGTATAGGAGAAAGCACCGGAAACAAGATCAAAGGTCTACAACTATAAGGATTCTTTTCAGAGACGGAGTGCATTAAAAACACAAAAAAAACCGAAGCCCAAACTAGTGAATAGTTTCTAAACACTTTTGTAATTAGAGGAGATTTTGCACATTTGTAGCACGTACAAGGCAGTACAAGAAGTTGGTTAGTTCTAGTTTAGAATTTTTTTATTTATTTTTTTCTATTTAAAGTCACACTTCCACAAATGGGGAAAACATATAGAATTTTATTTATGCATAAAAACTGTTGGGTTTACAAAATTTTGAATGTCAGTAGATTGTGAAAGGTTGACTTAAGATATTGAAAGGATTAAACCCTGGCAAAGATGTGGCTTAAAGGGATTCTCTCACCAGGTTTTTGCCTTATGAGCTGTGGCCACCACCAGAATACTCTATATAAGAGTCCAGGCCACTCTGTACAACGTAAACAACACTTACTATACTCACCTAGGGGGTGGTCCAGTCCCATGGGTGACGCTGCTTTCAGTCCGGCGCCTCTTCTGTCTTGCTCAATCATGGTCCTCCTTCTTCTGAGGCTCATGTGCTTGACGTGTCCTATGTCATCCACATAGGCTGGCATTGAGATTCTGTGCAATTTGATCTGCCCTGCTAAGGGCAGATATAAGTACTGCAGTGTGCATGCGCCGGCGGTCTTTAACCTGTCCTCGCGCCTGCGCATTAAAGTACTTTGATCTGCCGTCAGACAGGCAGATCAAAGTCCGCCTGTGCAGGAACCGTAATGTCAGCCTGTGTGGATGACGTAGGACAAGCCATCCATACTGGGCTGGGAAGAAGAAGAAGAACAGCGATCGCAGCAGAGAGGAGGTATCAGACCAAGAGCAGCAACATCCATAAGACCGGTGAGTATTAGAAAGGTGTTTTTTACATTCTACACAGTGGCCTGGGCTCTTATATACAGGATTCTGGAATGCTGTATATAAGAGCTCAGTGGTGGTGGCTGCAGATTATAAGGGAAAAATCTGGTCACAGGTTCCCTTTAAGTTATGTTCACACGATATTACAAAATTTGGTCCGATTTTCATCCAGAAAAGTGGAACGATTTTTTTTCTCACTAGTCACCCATGTGCAATCTGTTTTTCTTTTTTATTACAGATGCAACTATTAATTATTTATTGGACTGGTTACAGTTTTCTATGTTACAGAATTGCAATCTATTTCCAAAAATTGGATACCATACTGTGATATCCGATATTTTTCTCGTACCCCTAGACTTGAATGGGTGAGTCTCATCTGATTTCAGTGTCAAATCACAGCATGATGTGATTTTTTTGCAGATAGATTCTGTCACTTAAAAAAAATGGTCACCTGCACTGCCCCATTGAATATAATTGGTCAGTGTGATATCCGATAAAAAATCAATTAGCACATGTCTGATGTATACGGTCGTCTGAACGAGCCCTTAAAGGGGTTTATTTGTGCTCTCCAACCTGATGACTGACAGTCAGACTAGCAGCACGGCTTCACCCCTGTCCAAAATTCTAAAATATGCACGTTCCCATGCTGCAACCAGAGGCAATTTTTCCTCTAAAGCATCAAAGGAAGGCATGGTCACTGGAGCTGTCCGGATCCGGTGATCTATTTATATAAAGAGTGATATAGAAATGTAATGTAAAAAAAAATATAATATTTTTAAAATAGATTTAACATCAATACATGATTAGAAAAATAAGTAATTTTCAGATGCCATTAATTGGCTCAAATCGCTGCAGTTTAGTAGCGGAGGATATTATGTTTTTAGTTCATTCAACATGGCACGCCAACATGGCTCTTATTGTAAAGGCACAATGTAAGTGAAAGCTTGGCAGCTATTAACAGGCAAAGCCACTCTGTTTAGTAGCTCCAAGGGGACCCCTGACCTTCACCCTTGAATTGTTTTATTAGTATCTGGACTTAATCCAGAGACCCCTAGGTTGTGTCCACAGAGTGGCTGCTGGCCAGTTGAGTGGCCAAAAAGAATTGTTGTGATGTTGAGTCAAATCCAGGGAGGAAAGGTCAGAGGCAAATCGGATACAGTTGGGTTGTCAGAATACAAGTCAAGGTCAGAAACTAAACAGGGGCATGCTGTACCTGAAGTAGGTTAAACTAAGATACAGACCATGCAAGTAGCCATTTTGATCTTGACATTAAAGCAGGCTGCTGGGAGTTTAAATAGAGAGTGGCCCTGCCCAAGACTCAAAGCAGATAGTAGATTGCAGCAGATAATCAGCACTCTGCAGTAAGGCTTCCTTCACACGTCAGTGATTCCAGAATGTATGACGCCGTTTTATATGTACCGGAATCACAGATATACGCAGACCCATTAAAATCAATGGATCTGCACACACATCAGTGATTTCTCACGAACCACATGTCCATGTGGAGCATACGTGTGTCTGTGTGTTACATACAGTGACAAGTCGGTTTTCTCTGGAAGCACTGATGTCACACGGACCACAAAGCGGTGTGATCAATGTGACATGTACCGGAAAAAACACGTGTCTTTGAAATAAAATTATTTTCTATACTCGCCTGTGTCCAGCACTGCTGTCTCTTGCTTCAGAGCTCGCTCATTATGCTCATGAACATTTACTGTACAGCGGACCGGAAGCAGCAGGGCCGGAGACATCAGCACCATGGACAGCAGTGCCGGAGACATCAGCACCACAAACAGCAGCGCCGGAGACATCAGCACCACAGGCAGCAGCGCCGGAGACATGAGCACCACATATTGCAGTGCCGGAGACATCAGCACCACGGACAGCAACGCTGGAGACATCAGCACCACGGACAGCAGCGCTGGAGACATCAGCACCATGAACAGCAGTGCCAGAAACATCAGCACCACAGACAACAGCGCCGGAGACATCAGCACCACAGGCAGCAGCGCCGGAGACATGAGCACCACATACAGCAGTGCCGGAGACATCAGCACCACGAACAGCAGCGCTGGAGACATCAGCACCATGAACAGCAGTGCCAGAAACATCAGCACCATGGACAACAGCACCGGAGACATCAGCACCACGGAGAGCAGCGCCGGAGACATCAGCACCTTGGACAGCAGCGCCGGAGGCATCAGCACCATGAACAGCATCGCCGGAGGCAACAGCACCATGGTCAGCAACGCCGGAGCCATCAACACCACGGATAGCAGTGCTGGAGACATCAGCACCTTGGACAGCAGCGCCGGAGGCATCAGCACCATGAACAGCAACGCCGGAGCCATCAGCACCATGGGTAGCAGTGCTGGAGACATCAGCACCACAGACAGCATCGCCGGAGACATTGACACGACAGACAGCAGCGCCGGGGACAGGTGAGTAAAAAGTTCCTGCTCTAACATTTGTGCTTTTGGACCTTGTATTAACATCTGGTAAATCTAGGTCACAATCACTTCATTTATCCAGGTTATAACACATGTATTGAGGGTTAAATGGATCTTATATGTGATTAATGGGTGTTAGAAAAACAAAGGGTAAATGAAAATACTGAAAATTTCATTTTCTGACTGACAACAATAATATTCCTTACCGATCTGTGGGGATCTGAGACTGGTGGTTTGGTAAATTAGAAATTATAACTTTCCTGAAACTTCCAAAATAATAGTAGCAATAACAATTACTGCCATTACTACTAATAATGCAGATAACAGAATATACACAAATATTTGGTTATCCCAATCATAGGTAACCAATATTAGATTGGTTGGAGTCCAACAACCAGCAACCTCATAAACCAGCCAAGCCGATTGTTAGCTGGAAGTTCACAGTGTACAGAGCCAGAACACTGCAGATCCATACACTGTAATGTACAGCACCAGGGGTGTCAGGCAGGTAGCTGAGCTACATAGAGTCAAGCAAACCAGTAAAGTTTTCAAATTGATCAATAAAAATTGATGTCAGTTGATTGTGTATTGCCTATTGTGAATAGCTGGACAGTTTGAGGCTACGTTCCCATAATCAGGATCTGATGAGTTTTTGATGCTGCAGAATTTCTGCACCATCTCCACCCCTTAGTTTACTTGCTTTTTTTTCACTGCCTTTTTATCACTGCATTTTTATCACATTTCTGACGTTGCAGTTTTTTGTCTCTGCTGTGTCATCCTTTAAATAAACATGGTTCATTGATTCAATGTGTTTCGGAGCTTCCTTGCTTTTTGCTGATGAAGAATCATAGAATCATAGAATGGTAGAGTTGGAAGGGCCATCTGGTCCAACCCCCTGTCAGTGCAGATTTTCTTAAATCATCCCAGCTATATGTTTATCCAGCTTACACTGGAATATTTTCATTGATGGAGAGCTCACTGCCTCCCACGGTAGCCGGTTCCAATCTCTGACTGCCCTCACTACCTCTTGTGGCCACCTGTTCTACTCTCCGACTGCCCTCACTACCTCTCGTGGCCACCTGTTCCACTCTTTGACTGCCCTGACTACCTCCCTTAGCCACCTGTTCCACTCTCTGACTGGCCTCACTGCCTCCCGTGTTCACCTCTTCTACTCTCTAACTGCCCTCACTGCCTCCCATGGTAGCCTGCTCCACTCTCTGACTGCCCTCATTACCTCTTGTGGCCACCTGTTCCACTCTCTGACTGCCCTGACTACCTCCCGTGGTCACCTGTTCCACTCTCTAACTGCCCTCACTACCTCCCAAGGTCACCTGTTCCACTCTCTGACTGCCCTCACTACCTCCCGTGGTCACCTGTTCCACTCTCTGACTGCCCTCACTACCTCCCATGGTCACCTGTTCCACTCTCTGACTGCCCTCACTACCTCCCATGGTCACCTGTTCCACTCTCTGACGGCCCTCACTACCTCCTGTGGCCACCAGCTCCACTCCCTGACTGCCCTCACTGCCTCCTGTGGCCACCTGCTCCACTCCCTGACTGCCCTCACTTTCAGAAAGTTTTTCCCAATGTCTAACCTGAATCTCCTTCCTTTTAGTTTCATCCCATTGCTTCTTGTACTTCCTTGTGCTAATGAGAATAGGGTGGTTCCCTCTTCACTGTGACTTCCTGTCAGATATGTGTAGACCACTATTAAGTCTTCTCTCAGCCTTATTTTTTGCAAACTCAACATCCCTAGTTCTTTTAGCCGGTCTTCATAGGACATGGTTTGCAGACCTTCCACCATCTTGGTTGCTCTTCTCTGGACTTACTCCAATATATCGATGTCTTTCTTGAACTGGGGCGCCTAGAACTGTACCCAATATTCCAGGTGAGGTCTGACCAGGGTTGAGGCAGCTTCAAAACGCGTTGAAAAAATAAATCATATTTTTTGAATAACGCACATCAGCGCACAATAACCACTAATCATCCTTCTATCCTACTTATCGGCTCTTTATCCCAGTGGTTCTGCAGCAGTGATCATTTTTATGCCTTCTTACTTCTACCGAGGTGAACACATATTATCATTTATACTTATTTTTTTCGCGGGTAAAACGGATTGCGCTGTTTCTCCCTCCTAGGAATCCTTTAAATAAGGCTATTTTGTTTTTGTAACTTCCTGTTATTGACATCATTAGCTGCAGATTACATGCGTTTCTGATGTATTTCCTTTCCATAAAAGCACCAAAAATGCATGTGTGTCTCTTATCTGTGGATTTCCCGCATTCAATGCATGTCTATGGGGAAAAGCCACACAAAAACCAGAGAAATTGACATGTTGCGGCTTCGAAAAACGCACCACAGAATGAAAAAGAAACGCAGTGGCCATGAAATTTCTAATAATCTCATCCACTTTGCTTTTACTGAAAAATGCAGCTTTTTGGAAGCAATGAAAAAATGTTGCATCCTAAAACTGATCGTGGGAACATAGCCTTATAGTTTTTGGAGGTTGATGGTGCAATCTTATTACCGTGGCCACATTTCAGGTACTTTAATCCTTAGATTCTTTTAGGAAACAGATGTATTCAAGGTATTATAGGGTATTATCTAGGGATAGGCCGTGCTCACCTGTCAGTGTGAAAAAGGCTGTCAAGGGTGCCAGAGCGGGCTCATGTACTGCAGTTCATTTGTGTGTAAAATGCCTTGAGCCCTGAGGCTATCTTTGGGTAATCCTTCATTGACCTTCAAAAAGCTGAGAGCCAGGATTTAGGAGTCTAAATGTTGTGACGGAAGATTAGCTATTTATACTTATTGATTGGGACATGCGGATATTGTGACAGCGGACAATCCATCCGTGCTGATACTGTTGGGACCTAGGAGTATTTGTTATCGAAGACCCTTTATGAGACTCTACGAATAACCAAAGGATGAAGTCCAATATCAACTAATCCCCCTACAGCAACACTGGATTATCTGTGTGCTTTATTCATGGTGGGATTGCATTGAATGAAACAATGACTTAAACATCTCTGGATGAAATGTGTTGTGTGAGCATTTCACATCCACTTAGGCTCTACAATCATTTCTCCATCTACTCGGCTCCGATGGAAAATATTTTCTCATGTTCTTCTGCAGTATCGGGTCACTTAGATGACCTACACCTAATGTTTAATTCAATGGGCATCTTCCAGTTAAGACCGGTTTCACACATCCGGCTTTTCGCCGGTTTGCCGGATTCGGCGCACGCCAGTACAGTGTATACAGTACAATAGCAGCGCCACAACGTGTGGGTCACATCATGCTCTAGTCACATGACAGCATGTGACCGGAGCTTGTCGCGCTGCCATTGTACTGTATACACTGTACTGGCATGTGCCGAATCCGGCAAACTGGCGAAAAGCCAGATGTGTGAAACTAGCCTTAGAGCTCATACAGAAGTCTAGGGGAGCTATATGTCATGGTTCCACCTCCCAGTCCACATGACTAGGGGGCGGAGCCTTCTCTCGGGCTTCACTTCCGGAGCTTGGATGCTTTAAATTCTGTCATCTCTGGTGAACCAGGGTCGGCTATGCTGTCAGGTTACCACCAGGGGGAGCTGGAGCCCTGCAAGAGAATACACTACACAGAGCTCCATCAGCATGGAGGTGAACACACAGTGTGTGCTGGAGCACTGCCCTGCAGAGTCAGCCAAAATATAGAGGCCACGGGGCGTGCGGGGGATGGTCAGGCAGGCCAGGTCATACACAGTATGGTGAGAAAGAAGACTGAAGGAACGAGCAAAAGCGTGGTCGAGGTCATTACCAGAGGAAGCAACTGAGTGTGGAGATAGGAGAAGGGGGAACGACTGGGGCTATTTTGAGAAGGAAGGAGGTGGGACGGAACACAGAGCACAGGGGAAGGACGGATCAGGAAACACTTACAGGGACCAGCAATCACAGACAAAGCAATGCTAAGCTTATAGCTGGCGCTGGTTCACAAGAGATGACAGAATTTAAAGCATCCAAGCTTCAGAAGTGAGGCCCGAGAGAAGGCTCCAACCCCTCGCCATTGTGGACGGGGAGGTGGAATCAAGACACTATATCTATCAATAGTCTCCGGTTACTCTGATTCAGTGAAATTTTTTAAGATATCGAAAAATAAATTTTTTTATGTGCCATGCCCTGGTAAGAATCTCAAATATTAACCAAGCTGTGCCCTGGATAATGTGAGTGCCAGGAGGATTACGTGGCGAATCTCAAGTCCAAAATATGGAGCTCTCGCGGGTGTATTACTTGTGACAGTTAAGTAGTTTCTGGCCACAGAAGGTCACAGCGTTAGGCTATGCAGAATGTGCCCTATCTTTCCATTGTTCCTGCTGTCAGTATTAGTTGGTATAGATTGCTTTCCTGCTGGACTCATCTCTCTCCCTTTTGGACCCAGCAGGAGCTCACCTTCCTCCCAGATGTTGATCATCAGTATTCACTTGGTGTGTAAATACCCCTTCCTTCCTTGGACTGGTGCTGGTGATATTTTTCAGTTCCTTCAAGCCTTGGTTGCATGCAGGTGGCTTGTACTCTTCTGTGATATCGTTGCTGAAAACTCAGCTGAACTTCTACCTGAGTCATCTGTGGATAAGTAGTTCATGCTTTTCCCCCTGTGTGTCCTCCTTGCATCTTCTATAGTTGTTTAGTGGGGATGACAAAGAGCTCATCCCATCCATTCCCTATCTAGGGCCCAGCCCTAGAGATATCTAGGGTCAGGTGTCCGGCTCGGCGCATAGGTGTGGAACCTATCTAGGATGGTGAGGGACCCCAGGGAGCAGTGGTAGGTTCAGTCAGAGGTCACCATCTTTCCTTTTCCTAGATACAGGGTTTCCCTTCCCTTTTGCCGTGCGTTTGGTAGTTCCCCGTACCTAGCGTGACAGGAGCTACTGGAGGTTGAAGCATACATATGCCAACCTATTATATCCTACCACTGCAGATGTAAAGGAACCCTATTATACTTTTTTATGATTGCTACCCTGAGGAACCCACGTTATTGTGGAAGAAACGCGTTGGGTGGATAATGGATATACATTATTTGGGGTATTTTTTCCCACACTTGGGGACTGCCTTTGTCAGGGCCGAAGCTACGCATTGGCACGACAGGATAAAACATTATATTTCTTGTTCTGCAGCTTCCATCCGGAGAATTTGAATGTAGAATCTCAACTACGGACTTGTGATATCAAAATAAGTTTGAGATTATGTATTTGTAATGTTACTTGGTGGTTGCACTGATTGGTTGTTTGTATTTGCTTTATGCTCCTGCATAATTTTTAAAAAGTAATTATTAAAAGGTATATTTTATTCCTACTAGCTACATTCTCTGTTATGCGGGCGTCACACGGTACGATCTATCGCGTGATCGTACGAGCGATCGTACCCGCCCCGTCGTTTGTGCGTCACGGGCAATTAGTTGCCCGTGGCGCACAAAGTCGTTAACCCCCTGTCACACGCACTTACCTTCCGGGCGACCTCGCTGTGGGCGGCGAACATACTCTTCCTGAAGGGGGAGGGACGTTTGACGTCACAGCGACGTCACACGGCAGCTGGCCAATAGAAGCGGAGGGGCGGAGATGAGCGGGAAGTAAACATCCCACCCACCTCCTTCCTTCCGCATTGCTGGCGGGATGAAGGTAAGCTGTGTTCATCATTCCCAGAATGTCACACGAAGCGATGTGTGCTGCCTCGGGAACAATGAACAACTGGACGGTCGATTTTTTTAAACTGAGCGATGTGTCAACGATGAACGAGAAGGTGAGTATTTTTGCTCGTTCACCGTCACACGTAGCTGTCACACGCTACGATATATCAGACGATGCCGGATGTGCGTCACTACCGACGTGACCCCAACGACATATCGCCCGATATATCGTACCATGTGATGCCGGCATTACTCAGAAGGAATACCTGTTCCTCCATAATTGTTATTATATTGGAGGGTGGCTCAATATTATCTTTGCATCCGAAAAATGATATATTATGAAATTAATCAGCACAAGAATACGCAACCTAGAATCAAAAATAGTGGAAAGATAGATGAATAATGTGCAGAAATACTTGATCACCACCGTGGCAAAATTGAACTTACAGTCACTGTAATCCTTCATCCTATCAAACAGACCTTTGTCCTCCGCCATTGACTGCTCCGATGAGTTCTCTAGTGTCGATGAGATCCAAAATACTGAAACAGATCTGAAAAGACTCCTGGATGAAATCTTGAGTTAGAGATTATCCGTATCAGTGGCATTTTAGTAGCAGTTTTGTTATGTTCCAACCGGAGGGGAGCTCTCTGCATGTATAATTCTTGAGGACACGCTGGAAAGTAATCTAGAAATTTGGAATATAATTATGGCAAATAAAAGCCGTGAGTTGACAGAACAATGTGTCTGGAACACAACATTGGTCATCGGAAATGTTTCATGCTGATTGTAAATGCCGCGCCTTCTTGACATTTCTGTGGGCAGAATGAATGACTCAGTCCAGCTCCGTATGAAGGAAATTGAGCCGCTTCCAAGATTTAACAGAACACGTGTAACATTGGAGAAATACATATTGCTATTTGTAATTGAAAAAAAAAAGAAAATACATTGAAAAGAAAGCAGCTGTTCTTGGAATTAAGCGGGCTTCACACGCAGCAACATCGCTAATGAGATGTCGTTGGGGTCACGGAATTCGTGACGCACATCCGGCCTCGTTAGCGACATCGTTGCGTGTGAAACGCAGGAACGACTGTTAACGATCAAAATTACTTACCTAATTATTGATCGTTGACACGTCGTTCCTTTGACGATTATTGTTGCTGTTGCAGGACGCTATGTCTGACATCGCAGGAACGAGGAACATCACCTTACCTGCGGCCGCCGGCAATGAGGAAGGAAGGAGGTGGGCGGGATTTTACGGCCGCTCATCTCCACCCCTCCGCTTCTATTGGGTGGCCGCTTAGTGACGCCGCTGTGACGCCGCACGAACCGCCCCCTTAGAAAAGAGGCGGTTCGCCGGCCACTGTGATGCACAACCGATGGGGGCCGGTGCTTTCACCAGCGACATCGCTAGCGATGTCACTGTATGTAAAGCGCCCTTTAGGAATGAACGGTCACAATTTTAAAGGAATTTTTATGAGAGTTTACAAAATTGGATCTAGTGTAAGAAACAACCTAAAACAAAAACAACAAATAATGACTTACCCTGACATTCTGTTTTTGGCACTCCAATAGATCCTGTTGCAAATGAAAGGAATGACACCGTTTCAGTGCAGTTTTCTGCCAGGAGGTGCAAGTTTGGTGCTAAAATGTCTGCACCAGATTTCAGCACCAAATGTGCACCTTCTAGCAGAAAAAACAGGGTTTTTTCTTTGCATTTTTGGGCCAAGAGAAACAAATTTGGTGATGTAATTTTAATACCATATTCATGCACCCAATCTACACCTGCTGGCAAAAAATACATAAAAACTGCATGCAGTATGATATGGTTTTTCTGCCAGGAGGTGTAGATTGGGTACAGTAATATGGTGTAAAAATTTCAGCACCAAATCTGCATCTCTTGGCAAAAAAAAAAATCACAGTTTCCTACCAGGAGATGCATGTCTGTGAACCTGAGTTTACTGAGGTCATCTGAGGTCAGGTTACCTGCGGTCACAGGTGAAGGTTCATGGGAACCTCCCACTGTGACCGCAGATAACTTGAGTGATGTCACCGCTGATCACGTGGCTCATTCCTTCTCTTCCTGAATCTCACAGCGGGCAGTCAAATTCCATGATCGCACTCTGTGACTTCAGATATGCAGCAGAGCTGGATTTTGTCGTGTGATCTCATGCTGTTACATCGGACCTGCATTTGCAACAGATCATGTTACAAATGAAAGGATTTACTTCCTGCCCATGAGTCATCTGACCACTGCAGGCAATCAATGTCCTCAGCGGTGATATTTACTGGTTCAGTAATTGCCTGCTAAAGTGAGTGATTAAGAGATTTTACCATTTCCGGTACCAGTAGGGATCACTAAGTAGATAGACTGTGACTTGCTCATTTTTCAGGCCAAGTTTCCAGCCCCTTCATTCACTCACAGCAAACAGACATCATCAAATTAAAAACTGAAGACATTTTCATTAGGTTTTGCTCACACCAGTGTATAAATATGTTGCGTGCAATCCGATAAAAAAGGGAAAATACTGTTACGAATCGGCGCCGCCATAGCTGCAAGCAGCCTGCTGTGGTTCCTGTTACGCCCAGGCGCCGGCTGCCATTTTTGGCCGTGCCTCGGGTCGTCCAGCTGGCTGCTTCTTCCTCCATGTCTAAGTGTGGAGAGGCGGCTAGTGTGCCTGTGCGCGCTGATTTACCCCAGCCAGAGCCTAAGTCCAGTGTTTCGCCTAGTGAGCATGCTCAGCCTGATAGTACCATTTATGAGGCTAAGTCATTGGTTCAGGCTACTGAGCATGCTCCTACACTTAGTGCGAAAAGCCTCTTTGCACAGGTACTTGGACATCGTGCCATGTTATGCCTACTGAGCATGCTCAGGCAGATAGTCTGATTTCCAAGACTGTTGTTCAGGCTACTGAGCATGCTTAGGCACTTAGTGCATCAGAGGCTAAGTCCGGTAAGGACTTCACTGGGCATGTCCGTGAGGTGGCAGGCTCTGATAGGCCGACACACATCAGTTGTCCTGATGATGTGGCCACTCCGGACTAGCTCGTGAAGGCTCGCCCCTATGACACCGCACCTCTCCATTGGTCATCACAAAATGACTGGTGAAGTGATTGGGGCGTGGCTGCCATGAGGTCATCAATAACGTGGCGGTTCCGGATAGGCCGCTGGTGATGTCACTGATGACATGGCACTCTGCTATTGGACCTTGGTGGTTCCATCCTGGGTTTGGGGCGGACCCAGGTTATAAAACGGTTTGGAGACAACATGGAGATGCGCAGTCTTCACTTAGAGTTCATGGTGGCATAAGCTTTGTTGGAAGCGGTAGGTAGGGCTAGGTAAACGGTGCCTGTCACGCCAAGATTAGTGGCTCAGCACATCAGGGTCAGGCGCCGTGCTTCTTTGCTGCAGTTCCAGTTGTGCTATAGTAGTCCAGTGGCGAAAACTGGGCTGCGGCTGCGGCGTTCCTTGTCCGGTTGTGTCCTCTATGCACACGGACAACATACCTGCTGTATCACCTGTCCGAGAGTGCCCTCTACGCACACGGACAGCGTGTCCTAGAACCCCTGTGGAGTTAACAGGGTGTTCCTGGATAGGGTGTGTGAGCCCAATTTCCCTCCTCCGCTCCCCAGTCAAATGCTACTAGTGTGTACCTGGTCTGACGTGTCCTTCACACATGTAGCCAGTCGAGTGGTGACCAGAAACGCTAATCGGAGGAGCGCTCGGTCTGACGTGTCTTATACATGTGGCTGACATGGCGCTATCGCAGCGGTCTTCTCGGTCAATGCTAACTGGTTACCATCCGGCCTGATGTGTTCCCTACACACGTGGTCGGAGTAGCGCCCGCTCCACCGAAACGCTAACTGGGTTGTCGTCCGGTTTGCTGTGTCCCTACTCACGTGATTGGTTCCCAGGTCTCCTGGGTTATCTCTGAGTTATCAGCTCTATAGTCTCCGCCTAAGGCCCGTTTCACATGTCAGTGAAAAACACTGATATTCTTCACTGACGTGTAAAACACGCATATGTCCCTCTGTGTTCCGTGATTCACGGCACATGTGGGTTGTCCATGTGCAATCCGTGATCCGTAATCCGTCATTGCAAATGGACATTACTCACCTGCCTTCACTACTGCTGTCCATGGTGCTGAACTCCTCGGCTCTGCAGCGTCCGCCCACTGCTCTCTGCAGCTATTTCCGGGTCGGCCATTCCTGCTTTCATGAATATTTGTTGAGCCGGGCAGGAGCTGCAGAGAGCGGAGGCTGCACAGTGCGTTGCTGGAAAGGTGAGTTGAAGATGTTTATTATTTGATATGTCAGTGTTTTTCTGGTACGTGTTTCACGGATCACACCATAGTGTGGTCCGTGAGTCATCAGTGATGCCAGAAAAAAACTGACTTGTCTCCGTGCAGAATCACGGAAACGGGTGTACGCTGCACGGAGACACGTTCAGTGAGAAATCACTGATGTGTGAGCAGACCCATTGATTACAATGGGTCTGCGTATGTCAGTGATTCTGGTACGTATAAAAAAAAGCACATGTGTACCAGAATCACTGACGTGTGAAGGTGGCCTAACCCACAGGGTGCCAGCAGCTCCATTGCCATCTGGAGTACGGTGGGCCCCGATATATACCCCCTGGTCCTAATCTGTCGGTCGCCCCGTAACATACACTCGGACCAATAATATTCATTATTCATTAATTCATTATTCATTGAAACAGTGCAAATCTGCATTTTTTCATTCAGCTGTAAGGAAAAAATTGCATATGTCGCGAGTGGACTCGTAAAAAGGTTAAGACTCGCCAATGCAATTCAATAGGTGAAAAAAAACTAAATGCCACACAAACCATCCTGGTGGCGTACGTTTTTTTTACGGATACATTACCATTCTGTAGCATAGAACATGGTCTTGTAAATTATTGTAAATGAATAATAGGGCAATCTCTTTTTTTCTCGCATTGCACTTGTCCAAGTTATACGCTAGAGTGAGCGTAGCCTTATAGTGATTAACCTCCATTCTTATAAAATCTGAAAATCCTTTCGACTTGTGTGGAGAGAAGTCGCATGTTTCTAAAAATCAACACGCAAGGACTTTCGCCTTTATCTGGGTTACTGTAAACTCTCCGGAGGCCCCCGGTGAATATCCGCAGTGGCTGAATCTATCCAATAATCGCTCTGACATAATACTTGCAGTAATTGAGATTACAGCATTTGAATTATCTCCAGCCCTTCAAGCTAAATGCAGATTACCTAAGAAATTGTGACATAGCAAGAGATAAGTGTCCAGTTAAAACCGAGTGAAATGACATCTCAAGATGAGTGTTAGATATGCACCGCTGCTTAGGTACTGTGTTTTACAAGACTTTACATCAAGAGGATTCATAATGATGGATGAATGAAGACATTGGTCACAAGAGGAAGAGGATTACTCTACAATGGACCAGTGAGACTTCTTGTGATAGATTTTTACATTTTAACACCAGTAGGTAACCTGAAGTTTCCAACCACACAAAGTAAAATCTACAAGTCCCTCCTCTGACCATGCTTAGTTTATAATACTAATGTCTTTTTATATGGCAAAATAACTTTTGAAGTGTACTAAGCCCCACCTCTGCCCTCGATAGTTACACCCTTGAGGTTATAGATGCTCCTCTCTCAGTTGTTTGCCCAAAATATGTCATAATGAAAGCAAAGAGTTCAATAGAGTGCAAGAGGGCTAAAAGTGCCCACGGATGGTGTTTGGCTGGTAGCACCCCCTTCCGTGGCAGGACCCTGTCTTCCCGGAGTCGGGTTGTTTGTGAATGTGGCCCAAAGCGAGTGGTAAACTCCAATTACTGCTAAATACCGGTGCGAAACCGATAGTGGACAAGCACCGTTAGAGAAAGATGAAAAGAACTTTGAAGAGAGAGTTCAAGAGGGCGTGAAACTGGTAAGAGTTGCCCGCAGATAGTGGTAGGCTGGTAGCGGCCCCCAACGTGGCGGAACCCTGTCTCCCTGGTGTCGGGTTGTTTGTGAATGCAGCCTAAAGAGGGTGGTAAACTCCATCTAAGTCTAAATACCAGTGCAAGCCCGATAGTGGACAAGTACCGTGAGGGAAAGTCGCATAGGAGGTAACCTGAAGTTCTCAACCACATAAAATAAATTCTACAAGTAAACTTGTAGACTTAACTTGGGGAACATTACATGGGTATGTGTAAAAACCAGAGAATCGTAACCATGAGCAAATATGAGCCAAAAATTGAGTCAGGCATAGCTGGGTCACAATCTATATGGTAAGACAAGGAACAATATATAGAACAAACCAAAATAAATGGCTGAAAAGACTATAAATATAGTCTTCCAGGTAGTATATAGAATATGTCATAGCTGGAACAGGGCATTGAGAGGCAGGATAGCTAACATTCAAGCTAGAAAAGTTGACTGTTCGTCAAACTTGCCAATTGATTGATCTACTGACTGGGATTGGTTGGTCAGTAGGATATTCAGAATAGCAAGAAGAGCCACCTGTAAAACTCACTCGGTGGCCTAACACACAGCAAAAATGCCACTCAGAATTTCTACCAGAGCCATAGTTATCAATTTTGGAATTGGTCGAAGAGAGATGTTTATGTTCTGCCCCCATTTCAGCTTCCGAATGAATCAAATCATTGGGTGAGTTTTATATAAAGACCAGCCTTTTTCTGCCTGGGCCAGTATCAAATACGTATATGAAAATGAAGACAATCCAAAAAATTTGGGACTGTTGGCAACTATTTGACTAGGAGGCATCTGTACATTAAAAGGCTAATCTGTTGAAAACAAGTTATCTATCCATTGGTCTGACAGCTAAGACCTCCACCGATCGGCAAAGCAGGCCACTTTTATTAATATTGGAATGGAGTGGCAACACGCTTGTCCGAATGACACTGGTATCTGTAGCTTAAAGGTGTGATATGTTCAAAACAAGTTATCATCTATCCATGGGATAAGTAACATCTTACTAAACAGTTTTGGTCCGACAGCTAAGACCTCAACCGATCGGTAGAACAGGGCACTTTTATTACCATTGGATGGAGTTGGAACGTGCTAGCCCAACTGACACTACTTTTTTTTCCACATGGGGCTGTCATTTGTCTTTTTCCAGCTGCACCAATAGAGAATGAAAAGAGAGGAAGTCAGACAACTGACCTGCCACTTCGTTATGTGAATACCCTACCAGAATAAAAGTACCCAATCTGCTGATCAGAAGTCAAACCCCCACCTATCAGTAAGTTATTGTCACTCTGTACAAAGGGCTGGTAAGATGTAGTACAGTGTGTTCCTAACTAGGTGTCAGCAGAGTATTGAAGGAGAGTCAAAGTAACACTGTAACATAAGGGAGGCTGAAGTACAGCAGAGTAACTTCAGCAGGCAGTTCACAGGCAAACCACCAGGGGGCAATAGCGTAGTCAAGCAGTCAGGGTCTAGCCAGGAAAGTCAAGTCACTGCAAAGGGAGGATCAAAATCAGGTCAGAAAACAGAACTGAAGTCGGATGCCGGGAGATCAGGTATGCAGAGGGAAACACAAAGAGCAGAGGGAAAAGAAGACAAGACCAGAACATGATACATGAACAGGATACACGAACATGGGAAGGAGGATGAGTCAGTATAGATAAACAATTGACAGGAGTGGGAAGTCAGGAACTGGGACAGACGGGCGAACGGGGGAGGGTACAGGTCAGGGCATGGTAACAAGGAGTCAGATCAAACAGGAAATCTCACCAGAGCCAGTCACAGGCTGCAGAGCAAAACTATAACCAGCGCTGGAATGCAGATGCAGCGACCAGATATAGTGTCTCCTGAAATCAGAATGAGGCTGATCGGAGTTAACCCCTGACATGACCAGGCCGGGTAAGGGAAACTCTGGAGTGGGGAACACCGGTCCTGGATCATGACAGTTATCACCTCTCCTGTGAATTGGTGCAAATTAATTTTCACCGGGCAACCCCTCAAAGTCTCAGTAAAGATTATGGCCTACATTACCCCACAATTGCTGCTTCCATAGTATGTATAGGATATGTTTACATGAAAAGTTATGAAATTCCGAGAATTTGCTCAATGTATTTGCAGCTGGGTTTGATGTCAAATAAATTGATTACGGCTTTTACAATGTTTCTAACCCAAACAAAGAATTTGTGCATTGCAAACTGGATTTACGACATCTGATGGCAGAGAACTGCAGGTCATTGAGTCTTGGTGATGATTCACTATTCTCTCTAAGTGTCAGGAGAACATGCTCTTATGTCAATGATCATTTTTCACAAATGTGTCACTGAGTCTTAATACGCCATCTGATCTTCAGAAGAGAGATAAAGAGGGTGACATATCTTCATTTTAAATGTGATTTCGCTGCCAGGAAGCCAATGCTCTTGGATGGAGCTTAAAAGGAACAGTACATCAGAAAACCTACAGGGAATGTTAGAGGCAAAATAGACAGTAGTGCCCATTAGCTGATGGGCAGCAAAGACATCAACTTAATGTTAAATCAGTTAATTGCATTCTATCACTTATATAAAGTATCTCTAGAATATGCAACATTTGGTTGAGGAAATGGCTCTTCTTCATGCATTACATAAACAATAGGGATGATCGAATACCTCAAACATTCGACTTTGCGAATATCCGACGAATAGGTCGCCGCTATGTGAATATTCTCTGCGCAATGTAAGTCTATGGGAAGCCCGAATAGTTCCGAATAGTTGTTATTCGGGTTTCCTATAGACTTACATTTTGCATCGAATATTTGCGAATAGTCGAAAATCAGCGACCTATTTGGCAAATATTCGCGAAGCCGAATATTTGAGGTATTCGATCATCCCTAATAAACAACCCACTGATTTCTATGATATCCTGAAGTGGGTTGCAGGCTGCTTATCCCCTTTGAAGATAAAGGATTGGGCATGTAGAGATCCACATCATTCATTAATGGAACAGAAAGAGGAACCTTATACACAATAGATGATCTTCGTGGGTTTGGTCAAAAACATCTAATTTATTTTGTTTTTATTAAATAGCAGTAATGGTTTCAACATAATGACATTAGGAATGCTCAATATCTCCAACTCTTGAAAATCCAGCACTGGTCACTCTCGTAGCTTGTATCAGAATAGATAACAACTCCATCTGTGCCTCTTACAACACACCATTCCAGTCATCTGATCGAGAAGCCAATCATTAATATTAACCATTTCCAATACCGGCACAGACTATTGGACCTATTGTAGTGTCCAGGGCTGAATCCATGGAGGCTCGTGTCAGTGAGTAAGCCTCATTTTCTATCATGGTAAAATCATCCCTACCTGTCACAATTCCATTGTGCAGAACATTCTGTATCATTCTGCTATGCTCTCCTGCAGAAAAGGTATATGTTGCTTATGTGCAGAGTGCGTTGCTGGATTACTGTTATGCTGGTTGTTTCACAAGCACTGGGTTTCACACTGGTCCTGAAAGATTATCTCGCAGATGATTTTGGTTCCTGGTGATTACTCTGCTTCATTTGGGAGCTTGTTGCCTCAGGACACCACCAGTCATACTTCCTGGTTTTAGTTGTGCTGTTGGCTACTGTGGTGCTCAGTGTTCAGATCTAGGTCTCTCGACTCCGAAATGCTGTTTACCCGTCTCTTTCTGTCCTCCCCTGTTTCTGTTGTGACTTCCCGGGTTCTGACCTCAGACTTCCTCCTTACCACATCACCGCCTGCTCCCTGTATTTTGTACATACTCTCCTGGAACCCTGACCTTCAGCTTGTATCTTGACCTTGTCTCTGTCTGCCCCCCGTGTACTGTCATGCTCTCCTGGTTTATGATATCGGCCTGTCTGACTATCTCTACATTTACTGCATACAAGTAGTCTCTATTGCAACCTTGTGATAGTCAACATACTACCATTTCAAAACAGTTTTATAGAATTTGATCACTCCGGTAAGCTTAGAAATAGAGATTCAGGACCAGAAATGATCAAATCTTCCAAAATTAGTTTCAGGCATGTTTGCTCGAATCAGATTGCAGATTCACTTTGATCCAAATAAATTGTCATCTCTCCTATACTTGCACTTTCCCTGTCCTGCCACTACAGCTTTTAGTCCGGTCTTACGCTCAATTTGGGTCTGCTGCCTTTTCATTTTTGATCTTCCATTATTCTCATTGATGGTCTTCAGCCTAGGATCTTTTAGAGCTGACTAAACCTCACAAAGTAGCACTTGTGCTGTGCCCCACATGGCCACGTCGCATGACCCATCTGAATCTGTATTTTTCCGGAAATTCATAGCAAGTTTTTTGCAACGAATAGATTGTCTCATCTCTAGTGATGGCAATCTCTGTACCTGTCCCAATATCTCTGCGCAGAACACTAGTGATGCTCTGCTGCACTACAGAGCCGGCAGTGACATTATTCCTCTGTGCAGGGCATCGTGCACAAGGGTGATGTTCTGCTGCGCCTTCCTGAACTACAGAGCCGGCAGTGACATGTTTCCTTTATGCAGAGCATCTGGCATTTGGAGATGGTCTGCTGTATTTCTTTAAGCACTTGGTGGCAGGTTGTTTGACAGCACAGGATTCCATGCAGATTCTGGAAGGTGCTGAATACTCAGGTGTTCCACCTTCCTGGTAATTGGTCTGCTTCTTTACTGAGCATGCTCTCCCAGAACCTGGCCAGTTGTACTTCTTGGTTTTGCAGTTGTGCTCTTGGCTTGTGTTTGTGCTTGTTCTGATCTAAGCTTCTTGACCTCAGACCTTTATTTGACTCCTCTTTGCTGGCTCCCTGTTTTTATCGTTACCTCCTGGCTTTGGACCTTGGACTGCTCCCTGACCATGTCTCTGTCTGCTCCCTGAATCTAATATGCACTCTCCCTGAATTCTAACCCTTGGCCTGTGACTTGACTGTGCTTCTGCTTACTCCCTGTGTCCTGACGTGACCTCCTGTTACCTGACCATGGCTTGTCTGACTACTCTTCTATCTATATTATCCATAAGTATTGACTAGCATCACAGCACCGATATCCAGTATAATCAAGAGGAGCTGAATACAATTTTAACAAAAGGATAATTTTTTTACTTGAAAGTTGGAATTACCTGTATCAATAGGACAAATGAACACATGTAATCTTCTTTTCAATAATCCTTTTTCTTTGAAGACTCCAAAAAGTCTATTCAGAGTATGAAAAAATAGCCTTAAAAGTTTACAACTAGGAAATGGAATAAAGTTCTCTAAAAAGATCTGATCACTGTCAAAATCCGGTCCTTTCAAACACCTATTAGTCGTTCAGTTGTCATCCTAACACTTCCATTTGCTACTTTAGGCTTAATAAAAATCTTCCTGTAATTTATTCTAGACATCTAAAAAAGGCTATTTCGCACTCTGCATGGTATCATGTACGTCCACATGAAGGGAGAGGGATAAGGAAGTCTTAAATATGTATTTTAGGGCAAAAAATAGACCCTAGGAATCCAATTTACAATGGTAAACAGTCTTTGATGTTACAGTAAGGTCTAGAAATCGAGGCCTATGCACAGATATAATTTGTTTATTTCAAGTAGGATATTTTTTGATGTTGATCCAACTGTTCGAGTTCAGGATTATTACACAAACTTCCTACAAAATAAATATCTACTTATATCAAAAATGCCAAATTGACTTTCAACAAAACTAAAGGATAGAAAAGATTTTGGGTAGAAATCTACTTTCAATGGAAAAAAAAATCAACGATAACAAAGATAACTAAACTAAAACCACATCACCTCGGAAAAGACAACAAGTTTCTTATCACTTTTAAAATTTGGCAAATGATGAGAAGCTGAAAATTTTAGATCCATCTAGATTCAATAAGTATTTAATGAATATTTAATTTTAGGCATTCAAGATTTTAGATTCATCATGTCGAATTACTTCCCACCATGGTTGTCTTGCTCAACTTTACAATTTATACATAATAGGACCAAGGTTGAATAAAAGACTATACTCACCACATTTGTGCAGCTCCTCTGCACTCACAACCGGGTCCTCCTAGGGTCCCTTAGCACCAACACCTTACCAGTCCCTTAGCATCATACCTTACCAGTTCCTTAGCACCAACACCTTACCAGTCCCTTAGCTCCAACACCTTACCAGTCCCTTAGCACCAACACCTTACCAGTCCCTTAGCATCAACACCTTACTGGTCCCATATTCCTTAGCACCAACCCCTTACCGATCCCTTAGCACCAACATCTTACAGGTTCCTTAGCACAAACATCCTACAGGTTCCTTAGCACCAACACCTTACCAGTCCCTTAGCATCATAGCTTACCAGTTCGTTAGCACCAACACCTTACCAGTCCCTTAGCTCCAACACCTTACCAGTCCCTTAGCACCAACACCTTACCAGTCCCTTAGCATCAACACCTTACTGGTCCCATATTCCATAGCACCAACCCCTTACCGATCCCTTATCACCAACATCTTACAGGTTCCTTAGCACAAACATCTTACAGGTTCCTTAGCACCAACAGCTTACCGGTTCCTTAGCACCAACACCTTACCGGTCCCTTAGCATCAACACCTTACCAGTCCCTTATCACCAACACCTTACCGGTCCCTTAGCACCAACATCTTACAGGCTCCTTAGCACCAACACTTTGCAGGTTCCTTAGCACCAACACCTTACCGATCCTTTAGCACCAACACATTACAGGTTCCTTAGCAGCAACACCTTACTGGTCCCTTAGCACCAACACCTTACCGGTCCCTTAGCACCAACAGCTTCTCTTGAACAGGTCCTTCCAGGTTGAGTGGCATGAAAAGGCTGCAGCCGTTTAGTAGCCAATTATTGGCTGCAGCGCTCACATAGCACCATCCCTTGTGAATGCTGATGACGCAGTAGTAGTAACTGCAAAGCAGCAAGGCCAGCCAAGGCTGTGAGTAAATATATATTCTTATGTGTGGAAGACATCAGAGCAGCTAGTATTCTCCTACCAGCTCAGAGAAAACTGAAAATTTGTTCTAAAGCCTGCAGAGTAAACACCAGTGGAGGGTCCAGGGGCTGCAGCCAAGGGCATGCATACAATGGGCACCTACTATTACCCCCATAAAACAAAAGCAACCAAATTCTATTTCCTCATTCTATTCCTCTATGTGTATTGAAAAACTGCATAAGGTCACAGGGACCTTCACGTTACCAATAAGGGAGAGATAGCATCTAACTGAAGTCCCTTTTGGATAATTAAAAACACCAGACTCCCCTTTTTGAAAATGAAATGGAAACACCATATCAGGACTCATTTTTCCACTTTCAATTCCCTCTTGATTCGTTTTTCAAAGACAAATAACAGAACAACACCTGACTTTATTCATATACATTTTAAATCCTTTAAAAAATAGACATAATTATTACCCCACAAAAAATTTGAACCAGTGGATTTTCTCTGGAGTCCAACAGGTTAGAACCTATCATTTGTTTTGTATAAAAAAATACATGGAATGAGTAAGACGGAGTGCCATAACGCGTTGGTTTGCGCCTAAAGCGATACATTGTGCAGTACTTTCAATATTACTATTACATTTTTTTATAATCCATATATTTTTAATACAAAATAAATGCTGTTTTAATCTATTGGTCTCCAGAGAAAATCCATTGGTTCAAACTTTTTCCTACATTACTAAAGCAGCTCCAACGGATCCGTCCGGAACCTCTCACATCCAGATGGCGGAAAACATATAGAGGGGTGAGCGAACTTTATTCATTTATTAACAAAAAATGGAGTAAAGAGGATAAAAAAAAGTCCAGCTTTACCATAAAAAAACACCAAAACTGATCCCTATAGCTACATTTCCTGCCATGTCACAGAGGTTGGTAGAGGCATTCTATATAGAAATGTCACATACGGAGTAGAATGTGTCCATATATAATGCGTGACACACATGATGAGACCAACGGGCAACTGACGAACTACCAAAAACACCACAAAAAGGAAGAAACACTGAGGTCATGATACAATAGCGGTCCCTGCCACTAGGGAAAGGGGTAAGGGAGCACCTACTGCATTCACCTCAAGCTGACTCCTGAGCTCCGTAGCCTCCCTATACTGGTTCTTTCAACCTGTCGGTGAGCAAGATACCTGGGTCCCTCAGCCGGCCCGAAACTCACCCTGCCTAGTGATTAGACCAACGAGTACACTAGACTCAACACTCAACTAATAAACACGGAGGCAAAGGAAAGACAGATGGGGAAATAAACAGAAGCATAGAAAACACCAAACTTTCACCATAGCAGATAGACTCAATAGTAGTAGGTGGATGGGCACAGGAGAAAACCTCAGCAGTTCCTTCCACCAAGCTGGCCAAAGTAGAAATTATTCTAACAACAGCAGGGTCTGCTGGGAAGGCTCCAGTATTTAACCTAAATGGGCATGGACCTAAAGCAAAAACAGCTGACTTGCCCTGCCTGAGCTGCTAGAAACAAAATTGAAATTAACTCCTGAGAGACCAAAGGAACGGAAACCTTGTTGAAATGATGAGACTAGATGAAGATGGGAAGCTCAAACCAGCAGAGACAACCGTGAAAACAAAGCAATGTGGCGCACCACCTTCTACATGACTTAATCTAAATATCCATTATTTTTAACCATTTCATTTTTTTGTTAAGTTTTACCCTAAATAGCCTTGATATTACTTAAGATTCTCCAAATTCCATAACCATCTATTAGGCAGATAAATAGTAATTCAACAAACTACAAAGAAAGAATAAAGTTTTTGGGGACCTTCCCAGTCTTTAGCTACAGACAATACATCAGTACCTCCATGGAAGGATCCTGTTCAGTATGTATCAGCATCCGTCATCTACAAGTTGTACATCCTGTCTCCATGTGTTTCGCACTACTGTCAAGCTTCCTCAGGAGACTTAAAAGAACCAATGATAAAGCCCATTCCTAGCTACAGTTAGGTCCAGAAATATTTGGACAGTGACACAATTTTCGCGAGTTGGGCTCTGCATGCCACCACATTGGATTTGAAATGAAACCTCTACAACAGAATTCAAGTGCAGATTGTAACATTTAATTTGAAGGTTTGAACAAAAATATCTGATAGAAATTGTAGGAATTGTACACATTTCTTTACAAACACTCCACATTTTAGGAGGTCAAAAGTAATTGGACAAATAAACCAAACCCAAACAAAATATTTTTATTTTCAATATTTTGTTGCGAATCCTTTGGAGGCAATCACTGCCTTAAGTCTGGAACCCATGGACATCACCAAACACTGGGTTTCCTCCTTCTTAATGCTTTGCCAGGCCTTTATAGCCGCAGCCTTCAGGTCTTGCTTGTTTGTGGGTCTTTCCGTCTTAAGTCTGGATTTGAGCAAGTGAAATGCATGCTCAATTGGGTTAAGATCTGGTGATTGACTTGGCCATTGCAGAATGTTCCACTTTTTTGCACTCATGAACTCCTGGGTAGCTTTGGCTGTATGCTTGGGGTCATTGTCCATCTGTACTATGAAGCGCCGTCCGATCAACTTTGCGGCATTTGGCTGAATCTGGGCTGAAAGTATATCCCGGTACACTTCAGAATTCATCCGGCTACTCTTGTCTGCTGTTATGTCATCAATAAACACAAGTGACCCAGTGCCATTGAAAGCCATGCATGCCCATGCCATCACGTTGCCTCCACCATGTTTTACAGAGGATGTGGTGTGCCTTGGATCATGTGCCGTTCCCTTTCTTCTCCAAACTTTTTTCTTCCCATCATTCTGGTACAGGTTGATCTTGGTCTCATCTGTCCATAGAATACTTTTCCAGAACTGAGCTGGCTTCATGAGGTGTTTTTCAGCAAATTTAACTCTGGCCTGTCTATTTTTGGAATTGATGAATGGTTTGCATCTAGATGTGAACCCTTTGTATTTACTTTCATGGAGTCTTCTCTTTACTGTTGACTTAGAGACAGATACACCTACTTCACTGAGAGTGTTCTGGACTTCAGTTGATGTTGTAAACGGGTTCTTCTTCACCAAAGAAAGTATGCGGCAATCATCCACCACTGTTGTCATCCGTGGACGCCCAGGTCTTTTTGAGTTCCCAAGCTCACCAGTCAATTCCTTTTTTCTCAGAATGTACCCGACTGTTGATTTTGCTACTCCAAGCATGTCTGCTATCTCTCTGATGGAGTTTTTCTTTTTTTTCAGCCTCAGGATGTTCTGCTTCACCTCAATTAAGAGTTCCTTAGACCGCATGTTGTCTGGTCACAGCAACAGCTTCCAAATGCAAAACCACACACCTGTAATCAACCCCAGACCTTTTAACTACTTCATTGATTACAGGTTAACGAGGGAGACGCCTTCAGAGTTAATTGCAGCCCTTAGAGTCCCTTGTCCAATTACTTTTGGTCCCTTTAAAAAGAGGAGGCTATGCATTACAGAGCTATGATTCCTAAACCCTTTCTCCGATTTGGATGTGAAAACTCTCATATTGCAGCTGGGAGTGTGCACTTTCAGCCCATATTATATATATAATTGTATTTCTGAACATGTTTTTGTAAACAGCTAAAATAACAAAACTTGTGTCACTGTCCAAATATTTCTGGACCTAACTGTATATATGGATGGTTGTATGTTCAGGTGACAATCTATATCTGGTGATATATTTTTCCTGCATACTGTAACTTTTGGTAATTTTCATATAATCACCTGTATATCAAAGCTTTCTGGGATGTATTAGCTTTCAGAGTGTAATTTTGTCTATTTTTATATCCTGGCTTATATATCCTGAGTCATATTGCAAAGGATTGTTAAAAATCCACTTGTGACTTTTATGATCGCTACTTCCAATAGGTGGCGCTGTGCTAGAGTTTGTCTCCTTTACTGGAGAGACAATTTGAATATTTCTTAGAGGGGCGTGGCAGCTATAAGTCCCCTTACTTGGCAGCCAGACTGGCTTGCAAAGTCTCCTTAAGGAGAATAGTGTTCCCCCGTGGTCCCCACATAGCTTTCTCATGAACCAGATCAGACACCCCCATACTTTGCACTGACGAGGGGCAAGCACCCCGAAACACCGTGTCTGCAAATTGGGATTCTGATCTGGCTTATATATCCTGAGTCATATTGCAAAGGATTGTTGAAAATCCACTTGTGACTTTTAGTATCGCTACTACCAATAGGTGGCGCTGTGCTAGAGTTTGTCTCCTTTACTGGAGAGACAATTTGAATATTTTTATATGAAGCATATAGATTTATATATGATTATTTGCTTGTTGCTTTAATACATTTTTTCTTTTGCTTTTGCAGGAGAGCATCTGGCTCAAGCTGCAGCTGTAATACAGAAGCTAAAATTAATTCTATAAATATCAGTGGTTGCTCGGTGTATCCAGGTGAATGCGATATTCTGCTTTGCTATTTTACCAGTTCTACATTTAGCTTCTGTTTCAAACGGAGATAATAGTGTAGCTGAATATACCTGCATGGAAATCTATGCCCACAGCAAAAGACGTCCCAGAGATGGGCATGAGCGCGTCCATCCTGTCGCTCGGATCGAGTGGGATCCCTCTAACTCCTTCGTGTACCGAGTACATGAGAAACGACTCAATGCCTGCACAAGAACAATACACAATAGAAAAGGCTGGGTATACATTTAGACATTTAGATTTATAGCTATAAATTTAACATTAAAAGACATAAAATACAACCCATCTGTATCAAACTGTATCTTAAATTGTTTAGTCCTGATTAATTTGAGCTCAGATTTTTTTCGACACTTTCCTATGTAGAGGGGGTTAAGCGGGCTTTACACGCTACAACAAATCTAACGATGTGTCGGCGGGGTCACGTCGTAAGTGACGCACATCCGGCATCGTTAGTGTTGTTGTAGCGTGTGACAGCGACGTGCGATTGCGATTGAACATAAAAACGTTCATCATATACACGTCGTTCATTTCCTTAAAATTGCACGTCGGGTTGTTCAATGTTGCCGAGGTACCACACATCGCAGTGTGTGACACCCCGGGAACGATGAACAGATCTTACCTGCATCCCCCGACTCCCGCCAGCAATGCGAATGGAAGTAGGTGGGCGGGATGTTTATGTCCCGCTCATCTCCGCACCTCCGCTTCTATTGGCCGGCTGCCGTGTGACGTCGCTGTGACGCCGAAAGTCCCTCCCACTCCAGGAAGTGGATGATCGCCGCCCACATTGAGGTCGTATGGAAGAGTAAGTACGTGTGACGGGAAAAAAATCGTTTATGTGACACGGTCAACAAATTGAACATGCCGCACATACAATGGGGGCGGGTACAATCGCATACGATATCGTATGTGATATCGTAAGGTGTAAAGCAGGCTTTATGCATGCAAAACACAAAATGAAGAAAAGATCATCAATGTTGCCTCTTTTGTTTTATAAGAAGCCCTGGATTATAAGACGAACCCCAAATTTAGAGGAAAAAAATGGGTAAAAAATATGAGGTCTGTCTTATAATTCGGTGCTGTCTTACCGGAGGAGGGTGGCAGCGGTGGTAGAGAGGGGTCACAAGAGGCAAGGGCAGGAGTGGAGTACGGCGATGCTGTGGACGGTGCAGCGGGTGTCCCATATGCTTGCCGCGGGCGCTGTGAGGCAGGAGGAGCATCCAGAATCTGTCAGCGGTGCGGACTTTAATGACATGGTGCCCGGAGTTGGTGCGTGTGCAGATGGAGCTCTCGGCTCAATGCCAAACTGAGATCTTATAGGCACTCGTGCCACCTCTGGGCACCGCTTTCCTTAAATCCGCTGCAGGGAATCAATTGGTCGGAGGCAGCGCGTGTGCAGAAGAGAACTTGAGCCAAGAGCTCCATTTACACATGCACCGATTCCAGGCGCCGTTATTTGAAGCCCGCACAGCCAACATTTTCAGAATGGCGGCACCTGCCTCACAGCCCACAGCACAATGCAGAGCACCGCCTGCAGCACAGCGCCCAGCACAGCCCACCGCTTACAGCATAGCCTGCCGCCCGCAGTAAGCCCGCAGCACAGCACCCGCGGCTCTCCACCACCCTCAGTAAGCTACATTCAGATTATAAGATGCACCCTTCATTTTCCTCCAATTTTGGGGAGGAAAAAGGGCGTCTTGTAATCCGAAAAATATGGTATATACACCCACTTTTTTAATTTTAGAAGTTTTGGAAATGTTTATTTAAGGTTTCTTTTTGGTGTTTTTCCCATAGAATTTTCTATTGAATTTAAAAAGTGTCAAGATTAAAAGCATGTTTCAAATATAAAGAAAAATAATAAAATGCTTAAAAAAAGTAAAAAAAAAAAAAAGCACTAGAAATGATGCAAGTTTTTAGAAAAAATGCTAAAAAATGCGTGCGTTAAGAAGGTATTAAAACTTGTTCAGATGCTTGCATATCATGGTGAAGGTACGGACTGTGATTTCCAGATTAACCCAAATTCAATGCCTGATAGGTATATACTAAGCTGATGAGTTTGGGTCAGGAAACCTGTCGTCAGTCCTGAATTTGTGGACTGTATTTAGACTGTAATATATGGCGATCTGAATTAGGTCTAATGCCATTTATTTTGAAGTGGAAACAATTTCAGGAAACACTTTTTTTATGAGGTGTTTTCTTTTTCTAAAGCAGTTAGGAAGAGTTTTTGAAACGTTTTTATCCTACAACATTTTCTTTTTGCACGCTTTTTTTTTTTTTACAGTGCCCAGTTTGGAGCGGATTTCATCAGGAGCCTTTTAAAAACGTGGAATGAACTTTTTTATTTGCTGCCAACTGTTTAAAAACTTCTTCAGGAAAAAAAATAAAAAAAACTCATATTGACAGAAAAATATATTTTCCATCAAAACGAATAGGAAGAGTTTTCTAAGGATTTTTTAAGCTGATTTTGGGGAGGATTTTAGAGTTGAGCCATTTAAAAAAAAAAAAAAAGAAAAAAAAACAACTTCTAAAAAGACTCTGAGTAAAAATAGCCAAAGGCTATGTGCCCATGGGATAATGTACCCGCGGATATTTCCGCAGGTTTGTCCGCAGGTTTACAGCAGCTGCTCCCCGGAATCCGCAGCTATCCATTGCTGCAATATATCTGCGGAGTTGTTTCGGTAAGCCTGTGGAAACAGTGCCAATTTCATGCAGAATTCCTGCGGAATTCCCGCCCTGTATCTCCATAGTGGAGGAGCGGGAATTTCGCAGATATTTCCGCATGAATAATTGACATGCAGTTACGTGCGGCTGCAAGAAATCCGCAGCATTTTCCACAGCCGCACATACCACAGCATTGATACAGCACTCCCCAAATCCCATAGGGTAACATGGGGAATGTCTGTACTTGCTAGAACCTGCAGATTTATCTAGAAAATCTAGATAAATCCATGGGTTTTTCACAGCAAAATCCGCAGGTACATTGTCCCCTGGGCACAAAGCCTTAGGTACTGTCATAAGTGTGCAGCATCCTGATCTCACCTCTGGGGAACTTGGGGTCAGGAGGTCACAGCATTTAATTGATCTGTTGCAGGCCTTCTGTAAAGCTCACTTGATTGTTATCATGCTGATGTACTAACCCTGCTTTGCTGAAGGGGTACAGGACCTTTTCCTTGCTTGCTGAGAAATCTCATAGCTTTATGCAATAGTTTGTTATTATATTTCCCTTTCGCTATATCTATGTGCCCCTGGCTTCACTCCATGTTGGATATACAGTAGATATTCTCTATACTGACCATATTGAAGGAGCTCGTCTCTGTAGAGCTGAGGTGTTTGTTCAAAATTCAGCAGCAAAGCTCCCTACTGGAGATCATTTGGAATCTTTTTGTATTTGCTTTCCCTAATGTTTTGTCTGTGTGTTCCACTTGAACTCTTGTTCCTTCCTTTTCTTGGGTTAAGGCCGTTTTACACATCCGACATTTCGCTGGATTGCCGGATCCGGCACACTCCAGCACAGTGTAATACAGTACAATGGCATGCTGTCATGTGACCGGAGCATGTGATCGGAGCTTGCCGCGATGCTACTGTACAGTATTAACATTGTACTGGAGTGTGACGGATCCGGCAATCTGGCAAAATGCCAGATGTGTGAAACGGCCCTTAGAGAGGGGACATAGAGGTGAGCTGTAGCTAAGAGTAGAGCAAGGCATGGGACTTAGGCATCTCCACCTTTCGGAGTAATCCTGGGGACAGAGATAGCCTTGAGGGACAACGGAGGTGCACACTAGTCCTTGCTTCCAACTGTCACTCACGTGACAGGTTTGCGTGCAAGAAGCAACTACGGAGCCGCTGGAGTGTTCATTCACAAAGCTGCTACAGGGATAAGCTGATGACTTTTTCCTGAAGTGGCTCTACCGGTGATCTTGTGGTTGCTTTGGTGGCATATACCCCACCGGCATCATTTTCCTATCTGCTGTAGAGAGCAGACTGCTTCCAAATGATGCAGCCTAACAAATTAATATGTTAAAAAGCTTTTATGAATTTCAAAGCATTTTATATCATAGTTTTTTAAATATTGTAACAATTTGTACCATAAGTTTTTTTCTTCCTGAACCTAGAGTACAGACCAAAAGGTGGCTACTTTGAAGAACCTAGAATATAAGACATATTTTCAGTTGCTTCACACTTTTTTAAGTATTTCACTCCACATGTGTGAATTCATAGTTTTGATGCCTTCAATGTGAATCTACAATTTTCAGAGTCATGAAAATAAAGAAAACTCTTTGAATGAGAAGGTGTGTCCAAACTTTTGGTCTGTACTGTAGCTCCTATAGAGTAACCTATGGAAAAAGCTTTGGAAAAAAATCACATGCCTAGAGAATACTGCGGTGTGAAAAGAATCCCAGTGACCCAAATATATATATACTGTATATATATAGCAAGCAAGAAATGCGAAAAAACAAAAAGCATTGTTTGGAACACATTTTATACATCTCTTTAGAGATACTGCGAAAACACAGCATTTTTCACATGGTTGCAGGGATGTGAATTTTTTAGTAAGTGGAATACAGAAAAGTTTTTTTCTCAGTTTGGAGCTTAATATTGTTATTATTTTTTTTTAGAAAATCACTTTTAGTTTTAAAAATGGCAAAATAAATTAAATATTGGATTCCATGACCAGTGCCATTGCTCCAATCAATTATCACAGGCTACATTTCTAGATTCCCTTGTGTCATATTGACCGGAGACTTCCCACCCTCCATATATTGTAACCAGCAATATATTCCGAAAAGTCAGCAAAGTGACTGCAATATTTACCTTGACAGGACATGCGATTCTTTCGAAGGTTGTAGCCAACTGTGCACATACATGTCCGGGTGCTTTCAGAAGTGGGCAGGCAAAGCTGGGAACATCCGCCATTGCTGATCTGGCAGGGATTACTACCTAAAAAAGAAACAAAATGATAAATATGGTGATTTAAATATTATTTTGGATGATTTGCATTGTAAATAACTAATATGAATATAATACATGAATATCTACTCAGATGATACCGTCCCATAGGGGGTAGTATTATGAAATATATGACTCCGTTCACACTAGTGGCATGGCTTGCAACAATATAGGAAGCCAAGGACATACTTTTATTATTAATTCAAGCACCAACAACAGCCCATTATGGCACTGTCCCCCAAAGATTGGTAAATGAACCCTTTTGGGCAGGATTTGTCTAAACCTTAATCCTTGGTTCCGGTTCCCGGAACTGTTCTGTCAAACTCATAACTGTTGACAACAACACATGGTTATACGACAAGTTTCTATGGCGCCTGTAACTCCCCATGGTCACATTTTGATGTCCGTCAGGATCCTGTCGAGGTCTCTGTTGTTTCGACAGTAAGAATAAATCCATGTGATGAGTGCGGCTGTTTACAAAGCACCGCTGTGAATTATAACAAAAGCCGCAACGCTCTGACAGATCCAACATACGATGGATATACGGGATAATAGGCTCCGTCATGTTCACTTGTGTTTTCCATCATTGTCATGGCAAGAACAGACTTGAATGCAATGCTAATCATTCTGTACTGAAAGAGAAGTCGAAATAACATCAAATGTCTATCTATCTATCCAGCTATCCCTCTATCTATCTATGTATCTATCTATCTATCCAGCTATCCCTCTATCTATCTATCTTTCTATCTAATTATCTTTCTATCAATAACGTACCTCCCACAGAGGAGTGAGTAACTGGTCACTGAGTGATGCAGTAACAGGTAGTAAACTAGATGGCGCTGAGGACACCAGAGACTGAGGGAAGTCAGGCAGGCCGGGGTAAGTACTGAGAGGATGCGAAGAGATACAAGGAGCGGACAGGAGCGAGGTTGTAAAACAAGTCGGGGTTCAGGTAACCAGAAGAGTAAGTATAAACACAAGGGACTGGCAAAGGTGTAGTCAGGAAGGAAGCCAAAGTTAGGAGCCAGACGGAAACGGAAAAGAAAGAGGAGAGAAGGCAGGGACGAGTCCAGAGGTCAGTACGAGGTTGAGTACGAAGATCAATCGCTGAACAACCAGGAGTCAGGAGCTTACCGCAACTAACCAGAGAAAGTGACTGGTGCCGCTCCAGGCGCAAACACTCCCAGATAAAGCAGAGCAACTACTCAAAAGCGGCGTGAGAGAGTAAACTACTCCCACAACCGGTGAACGACCACGTACAGAGAGCAACCCGTTACAGGGCAAAGAATAACATAAATACAGCTTGCAAGACTCAGCACAAATGCGGATAGAGGCTTCGCAGGAGGACACAACAGAAGACCCCACAACAGGAGCCGTACCGTAATTCAGGGCTGTGACACTATCTATCTATCCATCTATCCGTCTATCTATCCATCCATCCATCCATCCCTCTATCCATCTATCTATCCCTCTATCTATCCCTGTAGCTATCTATCTATCTATCCCTTTATCTATCTATCTCTCTATCCATCATCTATCCCTTTATCTCTCTCTATTCATCCATCCATCTATCCCTCTATCTTTCCCTCTATCTATCTATCTATCCCTCTATCTATCTCTCTATCCATCCCTCTATCTATCTATCTATCTATCTATCCATCCCTCTATCTATCTATCTATCCCTCTATCTATCTATCTATCTATCTATCTATCCATCCCTCTATCTATCTATCTATCTATCTATCCATCCCTCTATCTATCTATCTATCTATCTATCTATCTATCTATCTACTTCATTGTTGTAGACCTCCCCTGTGCAATCCTGTGTCTATATGAATACCCTCTTGATGTAGAGATCGATGATCATCCTTTGCTGTTGCTTTTCTTGATCTGTAGATGACTTATGTGGCAAAATGTTTGTTTGGAAGAATGTACACGACAAAAAGGAGATTGTTGTTTTCAAAATTAAGAAACTAGATATAATTAGGTTAGTTTCATGAGTGAATCAAACGGGAGCCATCACCAAGTGGGCCCTGACGGCGGCTTTCATACCGACACCGCCGGCCGCTCACACAGGGATTTCATATCAGTCACACGGGAACAAGTAATTCATGTAACAACCTGCTCTGCTAAAGTTTCCATGATACAAAAATCCCTCCTTGATGTTATTGGGCCGAGACTTTGATTTAAGTGAGAAGCGTAAAAGAAGATCTGGAGAAGAATACGACTCTGAGGAGGTCTCCAACTTACAGTCTAACATGACGACCACCTATGGAGTGATTGTCTCAGAGTTTTGTGTTGATGTAATAATGGGCCAAATCCTTATTGGCCAAGTTTTATTGTTAAAAAAAGATCAGATAAGTAGATCAGAGAAGTGGAAACAGAGGTAGGGATCTGACTTTGCTGACATGGAAGTGATTGTAATCCACGGTACGCATTATATTACATCGCAAGGGGTCTGTTTTGGGTTGTGTAATGCCATGCTGAAATAAAGGAACCCACATGAGAAAACGATAAGTATCAATGCTTTTTGTAATATCTGACAACTGAGATATATATTTTTTGCTATGTGAAGATTTTTTCTGGGACTGTTCTAATTTCCCATTACATTATGTGATCGGTGGCGATTTAACCTCTGGGACCTCTTAAGATGAGAAGAATAGTGTCTCATTTCCCCTTTTTTCTGCTGATAAGCAGAAGAGGCTGAGTTTGGAAGTTTCCCCAAACATTTCTAAACTTGCCAACTTTTGGATTATGTACAATCCCCAAACTAGAATATTTAACTCTAAGAGCACTGGATCTCACAACATGTGAAAGACCCCCCTGAATGAGGAGGACCTCACAGATGAGCATCACAGAATCTTTTGGTCCCGACCAATTTATCCAAAACCATCTACAATTTAGCAGTTTCAGGAAGTTTTATTCTTTCTCTATAGATGGGAAATGGCGTGTATGGAGATATGGACAGGAAGAGCCATGGCTTCAAAAAGGTGGCGTAGCTTTGGGTGAATTTGGGTAAAAGATGGTTCCTCCTTTTGGATTCAAACCTTGGAAATTTGGCAAACAGGTATTTCTCCACTTCAGTAAAATTGTGTGTATGAGTCATTCACAATTTTTGGGATAATTTCTCTTGCTATGTCATGTTTGTGCAGCATTGTGTTTTGGAAAATGTGAGCCGCAAAGCTACATGAAGTATAAGGAGAGTGAGGTCCAGCTCCCAAGGAATGGTCCTGTGGGCTAAGAGATGTAAATAAAATATGGAAAGTCTGACAGGAACTGTGTGAAAGTTAGGACATGATTTTGCTGTCAGGAGACTGGTGGTGTCTCCAGTAGTGGGACCTGAGGACCAGTGGAGAATGCACAGTTAGACCTTAGAGAAATCCTTGAAAGAATGTAAGAGAGATGGTTAATCCAAGACAGACTGTTAATGTCTGAGAGCCGAAGGAGAAACATTGTGGGTGGAGGACATTCCTGCCCAGCGATAGGATTAGCACCAACCGTTGGAGACCTCTCCAAGTGATTTCCTGTGGAAAGTCCAAGCCTCTTTGCAGAGGTTAAGGGTGAAGCACTCACGATCTCTACTTTAGCCCCACATCAATATTTGCTCGCCATCACTTCCAGAAAATTGGCTTTCAAGAGGTCATAGGAAGGACTTGTAAAGATATATACACATTTTGCCTTTTGTTAAAAGAGACAATGAAGAGTTCTATTGAGTGGCTGAAGATTTAGATGAGACTTTGTAAATGTGTCCTCCTTTTGAAAGCAGAGCAGGAACAAGTGGTACTACAGTAGTTGGTCCTACAAGACTATTTTATTTCAAAGAGGCACTTATTTATGCCATGCTCCATTGAAGTTGATTTAGACCAAAGTTCCCCAACTCCAGTCCTCAAGGCCCACCAACAGCGCATATTTTCAGGATTTCCTTAGCAATGTAGAGGAGTTAAAGCCACTTTACACACACAGATAAATCTGCGGCAGATCTGTGGTAGAAGTGAAATTGTGGACAATCAGTGCCAGGTTTGTGGCTGTGTACAAATGGAACAATATGTCCATGATTTCACTGCAACCACAGATCTGCCACAGATTTATCTGTGTGTGTAAAGTGGCCTTTAGAGTCATCCTAGGTGACTAAATTATCGCATGTGGAATACTAAGAAAATCCTGAAAACATGCACTGTTGGTGGGCCTTGAGGACTGGAGTTGGGGAACTCTGTTTTAGACGGTAGTATCCTTACAAGAAAAAGACTTGAACACAAACTGTAGTGACTGCCCATTGGTCAAGGGTATGCACTTTGGTAATGCAAATGTTGGGCAGTGTAGGTGAGGGAGGTCCAGTTCCATGAAGACCAGGTGCCTAGTGATCGTAGATAGAAACAGAAGTAACAGAAGGTTTTGAGTCCTGCTCTGGACTCCAATGACTCATTTGCCAAGGAAGCCACAACTAGCCAAGAAGGTGAAGTATAATATTACACGTCAGCTATTTATAGCCATCAAAGTAATACAAGAAATTTTCAAGATGGCCAACATCGAAGCTTCTTGTCCAGGACAGTTCTCTGCTCTATGTCATTCAAGAGCATTGATATGTAGCTGAGGGAGTTCCAGTTTCAGTGTAGCTGAGGGAGCTCCAGACCAGCTGCCTAGTGGTCATAGATACAAACAGAAAGTTTTGAGTCCTGCTTTCAGCTCCAATTACTCGTTTTGCCAGGGAAGCCACAGCTAGCCATGAAGATAAAATACACTATTACATGTCAGCTATTCATAGCCATTAATGTAATACAAGAAAGTCTCAAGACGGCCAACATCGAAGCTTCTTGTCCAGGACAGTTCTTCACTCCATGCCATTCAAGAGCATTCATGTGTAGCTGAGGGGGCTCCAGTTCCACGAAGACCAGCGGCCTAGTTGTCGCAAAGACAAACAGAAATTTTGAGTCCTGCTCTGGGGTGCAATGACCCGTTTTGCCAGGGAAGCCAAAATTAGCCAGGAAGGTGAAATATACTATTACATGGCAGCTATTCATAGCCATCAATGTAATACAAGAAAGTCTCAAGATGGCCAACATCGAAGCTTCTTATCCAGGACAGTTCTCTGCTCCTTGCTGTTCAAGAGCATTCATGTATAGCTGAGGGAGCTCCAGTTCCATGAAGACCAGCTGGCTAGTGATCGTAGATACAAACAGAAGGTTTTGAGTCCTGTTTCTAGCTCTAATGACTTGTTTGGTTAGGGAAGTCACAGCTAGCCATGAAGATGAAGTATACTATTACATTTCCGCTATTCATAGCCATCAATGTAATACAAGAAGGACTCAAGATGGCCAACATCGAAGGTTCTTGTCCAAGACAGTTCTCCGATCTATATAATTCAAGAGCGTTTACCTCTTTGATTTTCAAATGTCTCAAAAGGAAAGATAAAGAGAAGTGTCTTCACGAGACAACCGCTTTAGCAATAACAAATTACAATGTGTGTTTTAGAGGGAATAAACTATTACTACTATATAATAGTATTATTAATATTCACAATAGTACCCACATATTAATATTCAACGACCATGCACACGGCCTGTAGTGCGTAGCTGCTTGCACCATATGGTAACCTTTGCAAGTCGATTCCTTTATGCTTTTTCTATTTTTATTTACACCATTTACCAATTAATTAAACCTCCCTAGTATTGCACATAGTATTTATCACCGTCCGCCGCCGTCCAGATAAAGTGCTCTGTGAGCCGTCCACATAACTATGGTCTCCTTAAATAACAAATCGTCTCCCAATCCTCCTGTGATTGGTGTCATATTGACTAATGAAGTGGCTAATTGTACTTGGGAATCCAGGAGAGGTAGCAATATAAGCACCTTAAACACCACTAAACTGCACATTTTTCATACTAATGGAGCTTTTAAGGTACCTGCAGTGATTCTGGTAATGGGGTTGTCTTTTATATTGATGATTTTGCCAATATATTCTTGAGCTAAAGACAGCAATTTCACTCAATTTACATTTACCTGACATTACACCGTGGACTTCTAAATCGTCTTCTATCATTAAATCTCAATATACAAGTCAAGGTATGGCTCCGGGTAGGGAATTTTTTTTCTTTGACCTTTTGCAAACCTTTGCTATCTGGATACCAGATATAGAGAATCTTATTACAAAATGGCTTTTTTCAAAATGGAAATTTAATTCCAGATGCAGCAAAACTCAAATTTATGAGACCAAATGATCAAAATCTGAAGGTTCTTGTACTTATTTTATATAGTCCCATAGGATGAAGCTAAACACTGCAATCTCTACGTGCATGAGGCCTTAAAAGTTGCTGATTGACATGTCCCTTTGTTTCCCTTTCATCTCTTCTGCTCACCGTCGTGGCTCTTCAGCTGTGGTTATTCGTGGCTAGGCTCTTTAGTATGGGTCTTCTCTATGCAATGCACTGCCCCCTTGGATCTGTCCCAAAAACCCTGGCTTTTCAAAAGTCCAATGTGTGTACTAAACAAGCAGAACAAGTGTCCAGCACTCGCGGCCATAATATGAGCTGTAGAGGAATGCTGGGGTGGAGATCTAGGACGTGTGGGTGTGCTCAGCCCAAAAGTGTACAGTCATTGTTGTCACAAGATAACATAGAAAACATGGTAGGCACTCACCCAACTGAGTAAAAACAGTCCTTTATTTCATCCGGACAAGAGGACTAGGGGAGGGTGCGGAGAGCTCAGATGACGGCTGCTGTTTCGTACAGGAAGTTGCACTTCTACAAGGTCCCATAGAAGAGCAGACCTGTGCGAAACGAGAGCTGTCATCTGAGCTCTCCGTATCCTCCACTCTCCTCTTGTCCAAATAAAATAAAGGACTGTTTTTACTCAGTTGGGTGAGTGCCTGCCTACCATTTTTTCTATGCTTTTTTGTGACACCAATATTTGACACGTTCTCTTTCTCCAACCAAATGACCAGTCACTACAGGTTTCCCTATCTTTTAAATGGGTTGTCCATCACTTGGACAACCCCTTTTCGATCTGAGTGTCTACCCCTGTTAAAATAAAAATACTTACAGTATACTCACCTCCAGTTCCAGTGCCATTCCAGAGGTTTCGGCACTTACTCTACCAGTGCTCACGTGAAGTTGTTACCTTCTGTGAGTTCTGTGCCCAATCAGCACTGGCTTCCCCACCTTCGGACATATCAAATAATAGGAATTGAACAGCCAGCCACTGCCCTGTCTTCCTATTGATGTGATTCATCCAAAGGCAGGAATAATGAAGCCAGTGTTGATTGGGTGCATGGCTTTCGTGATGTAACAACTTCTCGTGAGCCTCGGTAGAGCCACTACCGGCACCGCTGGAACGGCACCAGAACCAGAGGTGAGTATACGTATTTTTATTTAAACAGGGGCAAACACTCAGATTGAGAAGGTGTTGTCCGTGCACTCTACATTAGGGTCCAGTTGGTTCCAGTACTCTGCAAAGGTGTGTTCATCTAGTTTAGCTTGGATATGGTCCAGCTTTTTATTTTACCATATCTGCTGCCTAGCTTAACCTCTTCATATTTCCTATTCACTACTTGTCTCTTCCTTTCCTTGATTTGTGCTTGCCTAACCAAATTTGCAAATTATGGTCTTCTGTTTTCCAAACACCAGCCATGAAAGACTTCTCCAAGAGAATCCTTATGGAAAAATCCAAACCTCTTTGCAGGTTTCAAAAGTGAAGATGTCATGGGCGTGTCATGGGTATCGAGCTATAGAAGGTTGCAGAGTTTAGCAGCGCAGACTGCTCCCTGACCTTCTATTATTCTTGCTTGGTGTATATGGTATCTTATGTATCTCCACAGCTTGGAGTTCATGCCTGTCCCTTTAGGACCCTGCAGAGTTCCTCCACCTTTCGGCTGTTTTCATCAGCACTTCCATGTGTATCCTTTAATACCCTCAATCCCTTTTGGTCTGAGGTGGTGATAGCTCTAACTACCTACATATTCTGAGTGCAAACAGTCAGCTTGCAATCATCTGGAGTAACTTTATTGCCTGTTGCAGTCCATCTCTCTGAATCTGCTTGGAGATAGGTTGTTTGTCATTTTCCCTTGTTTGTTGTCTCATTGTGTCCTTAAGCTCTTAGTGGAGTTGACGAAAAGCTCATACCATACATTCCCTACATAGGGCCCAGATCTGGGTCAGAATAGTGCCAGGTATCCTGCTCGGCGCATAGTTACGGAACCTATCTAGGGCAGTGAGGAAAGCCGGGGCACAGCAGTAGGCTTGGTCAGGGTTCACCATGCCTGCCTTCCATAGACACGGGGTCTCCCTTCCTTTCCCTTTCACCATTCGTAGGGTACTTTCCCATACCTAGTGTGACAGAAGAACTCACAATCTCTAGTTTAGCCCCCATCAATATTTGCTTTGATCACCTCCAGTGGTCAAAGTTGAGTTTAGTAGAAGGTGTAGGCAAGATGATGGTAATTGGTTCCTTAAATGTGGTCACATTCTGCCACTCGGAAAACCAAGCTAAACTACCGTGAGGAATTCAATTACCAGAAACCGAAAAGCTCTCCCATTCTTTATCTAAAATAGAGTGGGCAGTAATGTTACGAAGAGAAGAAGAGGCCACAGGCGACAAGCCTGATATCTGCCATGTGATGAATGCACCTTCTATATTGCCATGTCACTGATACAGAAACTCACAGATAGATTTTTCGGTTCAGAATCATTATTACTCCACTATCTAGAGAGTTTCTGCCTCCCGTCCATAGTCATGTGCAAAACTAATTGGTGAAGAAGAAAATCTTGATCCACTTTGTCAGTGACTGCAGGACCACAGGCGTGTTACACTGATGGGTAATTTTTTGTCTATTGTTATTTTATTCACTAGTCGGGGGATATTCTGGGCACATTCTGACATCTGCAAGTGTGAAGTTGTATAGCCGAGTATATAGATCTGGATGTTAAGTGTAATAACATGTACCTTGTGAATAACAGGTTAATGCTTCACTGGCACATTGCCGACGGGCAAATAGCAAGCCGTACATACAACATTATATACCTTCTAAAGCCTGCACTGCCTAAGATAGGAGTAAAATGGCTGCAGAAAAGAAAGTCTGACAACAAAGTCAGTTTTCATGTCTTTTTTATCCATCTTTTTCCCCTAAGACTCCATGCCATGTTTTTGTACAGTGTGATTTTGCATGTGTTAGAAATTCTAGATCTAGGGGAAACAATTTCTCCTTAAAGGGAGCCTGTCATGTGCAATATGCACCCAGAACCAAGAGCGGTTCTGGGTGCATATCTATAATCCTTGCCTAAAAGTCCCTGTATCTAGTAGCACAGATAAAAAGATCTTTAGAAAAAGTATTTCTAAAGATCCTTTATGATATGCTAATGAGAGCAGGGACTAGTTGCAAGGGTGTTACTTCTCTTGGCTAGTCAGCCCCCTTAGCATGTAAGCATGCCCCTGTGGTGGCGTTGCTCATGGTCGCTCTCACCTCTGTGCTACCACCACGGCCAATGCTGGTTTTCGTCTCAGAGCACATGCTCAAAAGTCCCAGAACTTACAGTCATGCACACTATGAAGCAGGGTGTATGCTCCTGGCTTCACACTGGTGTACTGCGCATGACCAAAAGTCTGGGGATGTTCTGATTATGCACACTGACCCTATGCTCAGCGTTTTGGGGCGATGCAACGGACACAGTTACGTGTATCACTGCCAATGATGACAATGGGCAATGGGCATTGAATAGCATGTTAGCACCCCCCTGTGGTCGTGCTAACATGTCAAAAAGGGCGGAATGAGTGCAGGAACTAACACCCTTGCGACTAGTCCCTGGTCTCCTTAGCATATCATAAAGGATCTTTAGAAATACTTTTTCTATAGATCTCTTTATCTATGCTACTAGATACAGGGACGGTTAGGCAGGGATGAGCAATATACATCCACAGCTGCTCGTGGTTCTGGGTGCATATTGGACCTGACAGGTTCCCTTTAAATAGAGTTTCTGGTCTCAGAGAATCTCAAAGACTTGTAATAATAATAATAATAATAATAATAATTTATTCATTTATATAGCGCTATTAATTCCACAGCGCTTTACATACATTGTAAAGCCTATCTGAAATGAAGACACTTTGTAATTTAGTTGCTGGTAAAATTCTGCTCTGTTCCTGAGCTGCCCTACTGGCCATGAGACCTCCAGCTCCATATTGTCTGCTCCAGTACATTCAAAAGACACAGAGAGCAGAGATTTGTGCTATGCACAGCTCAGACGGTAGCTCTGTAGTGTGGTCTGAGCAATGATGTCATGGTGGGTGTGGCCTGTGATCCTCTGCAAGTTTACAGTGACTGCGGATGTGCACAGGGACAGAGAGTACAGCAGCAGGGCAGGCTCCACACGGAACAAGGCATCTTCGAAACATATGACTTTGGCCAGAGGGGGTGGTGCTGGGAGTTCTAGATTATATTATAATAATTGAATACATTTTAATACTGATTGCTCCCGTACAGTACACTAAGCTTATGTCGGATGAGTCTATGCACCTATAATATTATTGACTGCAGGAGAATGTCAGGATACCACCTGATAGATTAGGTGGGTGGAATGTTTGAATTCTGTGGTCAGCGACTTATCCATCTTGAGACTTTATAGGAGTCTCAGGATGGAGCTTTGTAGGTTTAGTGGAGAAGCACTGAGGATGGGAGTAGGGGACCTGAGGAACAGATGCAGCTCTGCCTCTTAGGAAAAGTAGTCCAGAGGAATAAGGGTAGAGCTAGCAGGAACGGCGGCAAATAAACCATAATAAATCAAAAAGATGAAGGCAGCAATAGGAGATATAAAATGGAAAATAAAATGTAACAGGAGGATTTGAGGACTTATTACAAAGACAGCTAGATTGCCAAATTTTTTTGTATGTTCCAAAAACCCCTTTAACTAGACTTAGATGGCAGGCAATAGTTCATGGGAATAAGCATTCTCTGTAAGGATAACCAATACCTCCCTAGACCATTCACCCAGACATCTGGGACTCTTTTCGCACAGATGAGGGACAATAACCCTGAAACGCTTGCCTGTGGATGGGTGTCTTTCTCTTTATAACTAATGCTGGCGTCACACGGGACGATCTATCTAGCGATTGAACCCGCCCTCGTCATTTGTGCGTCACGGGCAATTAGTTGCCCGTGTCGCACAAAGTCGTTAACCCCCTGTCACATACACTTACCTCCCGGGCGACGTCGCTGTGGGCGGCGAACATCCTCTTCCTGAAGGGGGAGGGAGGTTCGGCATCACAGCGACGTCACACAGCGACCGGCCAATAGAAGCGGAGGGGCGGAGATGAGCGGGACGTAACATCCCGCCCACCTCCTTCCTCCGTAGCGATGTGTGCTGCCTCGGGAATGATGAACAACCGGCACACAGAAGTAGGAAGGACATTATGAAAATGAACAACGTGTTAACGATAAGGTGAGTATTTTTGCTCGTTAACAGTCGTTTGAAGATGTCACACGCTACGACATCTCTAACGATGCCGGATGTGCGTCACAAATTCCGTGACCCTGCCGAAATGTCGTTAGATATATCGTACCATGTAAGGGGCCTTTAGGGGGCTCCAAAATGGACAATATGAAAAGACCAAAGCTATTAAAGACATGCAATAATTGGGGGGCTCATTGGATCTTTTGTATTTGCGCCCGTGGGCTTTGAGGTAGGCCACTTTTGATAACGAGGTGATAGCTATCAAGGGCAACCATTTTTTTTGTAAAGCATCATAAATGGAGAGTTAATGGAGAGAAATGTTATCATATTGTAAGAAAAAAGTAAAATATATGGAAAAAAAAGAAGCGCAGCCTGCGTAAGATAAACTAGATAAACTCCGAAATAAGCTTTTATCCGTTAAACTTCCAGACACGTCTGACAGAGGCAGTTATTGTAAAAATCTCAGCCTCCTAGTAAGAAAATATATTACTGCTATGTAGGCCAAGAAGATTAAGCTGCATCACTGCTACTAAACCTGAAATAAAGGTGATCTATATATAAACGCTGGGTCTACCCGGAACAGTTAAACCGATGTATAAACTGGCATAGATTATGCAAACCGCGCAGGATATTTGATCTCGGATGCTCACATACTGATAATGGTTTTTAGGATCTTAAAGACAAAAAATTGACGCTCTGCCAAGTTGCTTTTTCAAAGCCGTCTCATTCATTGATCTGTTGTTCTTTCTTGTGGTGATTAAACCTGGAAACGGAATAATGTGGGATATTTATAGGCAATTATTCAAGACGATAGTAGGAACGGTGCGCGGGAGAATGTGGAAGGGTTGGTGAGTCCATGATGACGTCCATGTTGATGTCTGCCCTCACGTGTAGATCAGAGGTTGATGTTTTTGTCTTCTCAGCAGGGGCTGATCCCAAAGAAGTTGGGCTTTTTTTTCAAAAACATAAAGGTATTATGACTTCGATTGACTCAATAAAAGATCGTTGAAAACATAAGAGTAAACTCCAAAAGTTGCCGATCACTAAAACAAATTTGGAGGTAGGCGACTGTATGAAAATATTTTTGCACATTTTTTTTTTGTACATTTCATAAATTATAACCATCTACACAAAAGTCAAGACCAACATCCATCCTTTAATCTCCTTCAGAATGTATTAAAGTAGGAGATTGCAGCTAAAGAGGACCTGTCACCCAGCCAAAAGGGTTCCCCAATTATTCCAATTTTTTTTTATTTTGTTAAATCTGCATATATTCTCTTCAAGATGAAGTGGCTCACAGGATCCTCTGGGGTGTGTCTTTAGGCTGCATAATTACCATGTGAGCACCGCCCTCTTGGGAAAAAAAAACCATAAAAATTTACAGTAAATAAAAAGGCCTATAGTTCTACAGTAGAGTAGTTTACTCGCAGATAACTGGTTCCGGTACATATGTTCTTTTCAAGAGGGAGTGTCTCACAAGATCCTCTGGGGTGTGTTTTTAGGCTGCATAATTAGAATGTGAGCACCGCCCTCTTGGAATAAAAATTGACAGGAAATAAAAAGGCCTATAGCTCTAGAGTAGTTAACTCGCAGATAACTGGGACTGGTGCTGCCCATATGTTCTTTTCAAGAGGGAGTGTCTCACAGAATCCTCTGGGGTGTGTCTTTCGGCTTCACAATGACCATGTGAGCACCACCTCTTGGAAAACACCATAAAAATTGACAGTGAATAAAAAGGCCTATAGCTCTAGAGTAGTTGACTAGCAGATAACCAGGACCGGTACTGGGCCAGATGCTGGTCCCCATATAAGTCTATGGGGACTAGAATCCGAGATTAAAAATGGTGGTAGAAGGAATAGGGGGATAGAAGCAAGCGTTTTATACTTACAGAAGCTCCAGAATGACTGTAACTGTTTCCAAGCTGCTCATTTACTTTTAGAGCCACTCATTACCTTCATCACATGTGCACTGCTTACCCCGCCCACCGGTGTCTGTGATTGGTTACAGTCAGATGCGCCTCCACCCTGAGTCACAGCATTTCAGCTGATTTATTTATTTTTACTGTACGATAGAACCTTTGATTGGTTGCAGTCAGATGCTGTCACACAGGCTGGGGGCGCGTCTGAATACAATCAATCACAGACGCCAGGATGGCCGGTGGGCGGGGAAAGCAGTGCATATGCATGAACAATAATGAGCGGTCCTGGAAAAGAATGAGAGTCTGCGCAAGCAGTTACAGCCATGTCCAAGACTCCATAAGTATAGAGTGCTTGCTTCATTCTTATTTATTTTTTTATTTCCTGAGTTCCAGATCAATACCCGGAATCCCGGGTCCGGCACTCGGTTACCTTTGAAACCGCATGGAACCAGACTTTTAGAGTCTGGGTCCACCCATCACTACTCTAGACCCATATGACAAATTGAAAAAAACCTAATTTGAACACTCATGGGAGTGGGGGAGATAAATAGGAGTAAGAACTGGCCACTTTCAACCTGGTGACTGGTCCTCTAAGTCTCAGCAGTCGCAGAAAAAAATGTAGGAAGTTTTGAATGATTGAAAAATCAAATTACCTTGTTGGACATCCTTATCATAGAGCTTCATGTGAACAACTCCTGCAGTCTTGTTCCTTACAATTGTAATATTACTGCCATCTTTTTTGTTGCAGGTTCCGACTTGGCCTAGGTTTTGATCCGCCCACCAGAGGTTGTTATCTGCAAGAATATTGAAATCATGTGAATTATTTTTTTTTGTAACTTTTCAGTAAATAAAAAATTATAATGATAAGTAAATTAAATATTATTTGCCTACATAAGCCATAGGCGCAGCTTCAAGTAATTTTCTTAAAGTGCCATAAATACATACAGTCATGGCAAAAAATGCTGGTACCCTTGAGTTTGTTTCAGAAAATGAAGTATTTCTCCCAGAAAATTATTGCAATTACACATGTTTTGTCTATTGGTACAGCACACACAAAAAAATAACAAAAAACAGCAAAAACACAAATTGGCCATAATTACATACAAAACTCCAAAAATGGTCCAGAAAGAATTGCTGGCAGCTTTCCAAATTTGTGGATAAACAACTTTGTTTCAAGCATGTGATGCTCGTTCAAACTGACCTTTAGCAAGTAACAGGTGTGGGCAATATGAAAATCACACCAGAAACCAGATAAAAAGGGGAGAAATTAACTCAATCTTTGCATTGTGTGTCTGTGTGTGTCACACTAATCATCGAGAACAGAAATAGGAGAAAAGAACAGTGAGGACTTGGGAATCAAAATTGTTTAAAAATATCAACAATCTCAACAGAGATGTTGATGTTCCTTTGTCCACAGTGTGCAACCTTATCAAGAAGTTTATATCCCATAGCACTGTAGCTAATAGCACTGTAGCTAATATCACTGGACGTGAATAGCAGAGAAAAATTGGTAAAAGGTTGCATGGCAGGATAGTCCAAATTGAGGATAAGCAGCCCCAATCAAGTTCCAAATAAATTCAAGGTGTCCTGCAGGCTCAGGGGGCATCAGTGTCAGTGTAAACTATCTGTCCACATCTGAATGAAATGAAACGCTATGGAGGAGACCCAGGAGCACCCCACTGATGACATAGAGACATAAAAATCTAGACTGCAGGTTTCCAAAATGGACATGAGTTAACCAAAATCCTTCTGGTAAAGCGTGTTGTGGACAGATTAGATCAAGATAGAGTTTTTTTGTAAAGCACATCATTTTACTGTTTACCTAAAATGGAATGAGGCCTACAAAGAAAATAACACAGTACCTACAGTCACACATGGTGGAGGATCAAAAATGTTTTTGGGTAGTTTTGCTGCCTCTGTCACTGGCTGTGTGCAAGGCATCATGAAATCTAAAGATTACCAAAAGATTTTGTGTGGCAATGTAGAGGCCAATGTCAGAAAACCGGGTTTGCTTCCTTGGTCATGAGTCTTCCAGTATGACAATGACCCCAAACACTTCAAGAAGCCTCCAGAAGTGGATTGAAACAAAGCACTGGAGAGTTCTGAAGTGGTAGCAATGAGTCCGGATCTAAATCCCATTGACGCCTGTGGAGAGATCTTAACATTTCTGTTGGGAGAAGACGCCTTTACATATGAGAAATTTGGAGCAAATTATAAAGAAGAGTCCGAGACCAGGTGAGAGGAGGAAGAAACTTGTGGATGGTAATGGAGGCAATTGATTGTAGCTAACCAAATATAAAGTTGAGGGTGCCAACAATTTTGTCCGACCCATTTTTGGAGTTTTGTGTGAAATTATGTCCAATTTGTCTTTTTGTCTCTGTTTCGTCTTTGTGATCCAATACACATAACGGAAATAAACATGCGTATAGCAAAACGTGTAATTGCACTAATTTTCTGTCAGAAATACTTCATTTTCTGGAATCATTTCACGAGTGCCAAAACTTTCGTCCATGATTGTAGGTATACAAACAATGTAATAGATGGTTTAAAGGAGGAATCCACTTTGCATTCGTGTTGTGCCCAATTTCTGGTACCTCCAGTTGATGAAAGTTACAGCAAATTTTGCAGGGTTAATGTGATATTACTTTTTTAACAAAATTGACTCTGTTTATAGACCAAATACAATTTTTATAAAGGCTAAAAAAAACAATTTTATGAATATATAGATATTTTTAATTTTACTGTGTGCAGTAGGGACAAGATCACACAGACAATTGTGATTAAAATCAACACACAAACCAAGACAGGGCAGTGTGGGAAACCAGGGCAAAGTATTGCTGGTAGAAGGATCACATAGAATAGCTGTGCAGAAAAAATCATCAAGCCATTATAAGATTACATGATTTTAGATCAAATGACCAAAACACTGACTGATCTACCACCTCAATATAATAATATGGAGTTTTCTGACATGGATTCACATAGTATCACACGGCCGGGAACTAAATATTAGTATATCACATAAGCATGACACAGTAATAATAAAATGAGAAGACCCAAGGTCATATGATAGCAAATATAATGCCAGTAGTACTAACATGAATAACCAGTATTAAGTCAAATATCGCCCAATGATATATTACCACGCCATGCAGTTAGATACTGTTAAATAGATGCCCATAAAGATGGTACTAAAACGAATATGGCGGATCAGAATATTTCCATAATGGATACAAACCAGTGGAGCCCTAACCACACACACCGCCCTGCACCTCGACGCGCGTTTTGCAACAGTTTCGTTCGGAGGGATATTACTTGGTCGCCATTAAGAATTAATGGCTGACCATGTTATACATGGGTTTTGTCTACTAGACCAGGAGTTACTGTTCAACAGCTGTTTTTTGGCTTCAAGTGGAATAAAAAACAAGAACTTTATAATTACTGGTTTGAGCTAGTGATTATTTGGACATAGCATTACTTCAAGACTGTGCATGTAGCCAGACCCAGAAAAGAGAACTTGCAAAACCTATGGAGCATATGAATAGTTAAAGCTTAAACGTGATTTTATTTTTTATTTCATAAATCCATAGTAGCTAAAATATAAGCAACTTTGTAATATTTCTTATCAGACAAATTTGCTTCTTTCTCCTCCTGGACAGATCTTTCAATCTCAAAATTCTCCATTCTCAGGTAAAATCAGTGGAGACAGATTTTTATATTACTGAGATAAGAGCTGACAATTGTTACTGACAATATTCTATTGAAGAGGGGGGGCAGGGAAGAGGGTGGAGCTAGAAGCTGTGGGAGGAGCTAGATATAGAGGGAGGAGCTAGAGGCAAAGTTCCTCCTTCCCCCTCTCCCCTCCTTTCTGCATAGAATCTTATAAAAGCTAACTGCCATCTCCTATCTTGGAAATCTAAAAATCTGTCTTCACTGTAGACAGATTTTACCCTAAAATGGAGAATTTTGAGAATGAAAAATCATTCCAGGAGAAGACCAACAAAGCAAATATTTCTGTTAACATAAATTACATAGTTTCTTATTTTAATATGTACTATTGATTTATTTGTTAAAAATTAAAACGACGGTTAAGGTTTGGGATTGGTGCATGTGAGTATTGCTTTTTCATTTTTATTCAATTTAGAGACCTTAAAAAAAAACCAAAAACAACTGTTGGATATGAATCTTCCTTTTCTTATTAATTGGAAGACGGTATGGATCTGGACCATCAGTCCGGAAAATTTTCACACCTGTTGCTCATGTAGCCTTAGTAGAGATGTGTTGCTAATTTCAGTAAAGAAACAAGAATACAAAAGGAAAATTGCCTCTACTTTCCTCTGGATGAAGACTCACCTATTTATTGCCAAGAAATCTATCAATGAAGCTAAGGATGGACTGAAGATATGTGACTGTTACTATGTTTCTTTCTTTTCACAGGTAGTTTGGGTTTTTAGGCTCTGCGTGAACACTTTTAATGCACCATATCAATCATTCTCACCTGCAGAACATTTACCACCACCACTTCCTGTTCAGATTTTCCTGCCTTAAATATTTAATGGAAATGACTGATGCTTATTTGAATACCACTAATGATGTGCAATAAATAAAGTTAAAATGAATATTCAGCCTCTCAGTGGTGATCATTAAGATAGTTAATCGCCAAAGTCGTCAGGAGGAGGGTTGGTTTTACACAAATACAACTGAGATAAATTGGCACTAAATAAAAGTTATACACCCTTTTAAGAAATGGATTACCAAAAAGTTACATGTTTTACCCAATATAAACACTCCATAGGAGCCCTCCATAAAATCAACTTTCCGAAAGACCTTGAATCAGAAAACCACCCACTAAAAGACCGAATATTCAGGAATAAGCCACTAGAAAACCACTTCTCTTAATGACTACCCTAAAAAAACTCTTGAAAAAACTAGCCTCCAAATGACCACTTATGTTCCTCCAGAAGATAATTTTTGTTGAAGAGGACACTGAAAGAAAAAAACAACTACCATCCGAAAAAAATACTTTTACAAACACCAGCTTCTAAAAGAAGACAACCATCTCAAGACTACTCTCTAAGCCACCAGAAAATCCCTTCTCTTGATTACTACCCTAAAAAAAAAACTCTTCAGAAGACTAGCCTCCAAAAGACTATGACTGTCTCCCCAAAAGACCATTTTTGTGGAAGATTACACTGAAAGAAAAAAACAACTACAATCCAAAAGACCACCTTTACAAAGACCAGCTTCTAAAAGAAAACAACCTTCTCAAGACTATTCTCTAAAAGATCACTTAACAAGAAGACTATCCTTGAAAACACCACTGCTGCAGGACACCACTGGACTCCAAAGTCCAGAACATCAACCTCTGGAAGACTGAAGCAGGCTTGACACACACCAACATCGCTAACGAGATGTCATTAGGGTCACAGAATTTGTGACGCACATCCGGCCTCGTTAGCGACGTCGTTGCATGTGAAACGCACGAACGACCGTTAACGATCAAAATTACTCACCTAATCATTGATCGTTGATTCGTCGTTCTAATCCAAATTATTGTTGCTGTTGCAGGACACAGGTTGTTCGTCGTTCCTGCGGCAGCACACATTGCTATGTGTGACACAACAGGAACATCACTGTACCTGCGGCCGCTGGCAATGAGGAAGGAAGGAGGTGGGCGGGATGTTCCGCCCGCTTATCTCCGCCCCTCCGCTTCTATTGGGCGGTTGCTTAGTGACGCCGATGTGACGCCGAACGAACCTCCCCCTTAAAGGAGAGATTGTTTGGCAGCCACAGCAATGTCGGTGAAGAGGTAATTGCGTGTGACGCTGCCATAGCGATATTGTTCGCTATGGCAGCGATCACCCCATGACGCGCCACCGACGTGGGTGGGTGCTATCGCTCGTGACATCTCTAGCGATGTTGCAGCGTGTAAAGCCCACTTTACTCTCCGGAAGACCATTCTCCAGCAGACCAGTATACAACTATATTCATATCATGAGTCATCACCCAAATATTTATCAATCTGCTTTTGTTGATGTCCAATATAGCACAACTTTACATTTGGTGTCATAGGCTGCTTTCAGAGCCGAATTTTACCATCCATGGTCAGATAGTCTTTTTCTCTCCATGTTCATGGATTGAGGACTCCATAGAGGAGAACTTTGCCCATGGCGTAATATCATATCTATCTATCCATCTATCTCTCCATCAATCCATCTATCCATCTATGGGGTACTTTGCACTCTGCAAGCCGATGCTGTGATGTCGAGCGCGATAGTCCCCATCGCAATATCTTGTGATTGCAGGCATAGCGAACAGTATCGCTACGCCAGCTTCACATGCACTTACCTGCCCTGCGATGTCGCAGGGGGCGGGTCATGCGGCGTCACAGCGACATCACACGGCAGGCGGCCCATAGCAGCGGAGGGACGGAGATGAGTGGGACGTAAACATCCCGCCCACCTCCTTCCTTCCGCATAGCCGCTGGCGGCAGGTAAGGAGATGTTCCTCGCTCCTGCGGCATCATACACAGCGATGTTTGCTGCCGCAGGAATGAGAAACAACATTGTACCT